>NC_060139.1:381268509-381570759 GCF_021461385.2 Schistocerca piceifrons
TATTCACGAGTTGAAAAATAAACTACGAAAATGTTCACAATGGATGTTTTTATTCATATAGATACATTGCTGACACAGAAAACAATTTGAAATAGAAGAACATAAGAATGACTGAGATGACACTGGTGGACATCAACAAAAATAAGATGTCAACTTGTCACTGATAGGTACTCATACGTGGATAATAAACTTATTGAACTGTCACGCAATCCACACGATTTCTCGCAATTACCATTACATATTTCGAGGGCATACCCCTCACTCCAAAACAAGAAATAAAGTCAGTGTAAATAATGTCCCAAAATTCTTAGTTTTCGAGATACAATGTAAATTTAAGATCAATGCATTGAAGGTGAAATTCAACAAACTTAGTTTGTCACCAAGAATCATAGTTCATTCTGTTGCATACGCTGGTGATAAATCGAACTAGTCAGTTTGTTGATGCATTAAATGTATCCGCAATGGCGTTATGTTATTACGGTGACACGTTTATATTTGATGCTTGCGTAAGTTTGAGGCCTGAGTGTGTGACTTACGTAGCAGCACTGAATTAGTTCAAATGGTTCAAATGGCTCTGAGCACTATGCGACTTAACATCTGAGGTCATCAGTCCCCCAGAACTTAGAATACTTAAACCTAACTAACCTAAGAACATCACACACATCCATGCCCTAGGCAGGATTCTAACCTGCGACCGTAGCGGTCCCGCGGTTCCAGACTGAAGCGCCTAGAACTGCTCGGCCACACCGGCCGGCTACTGAATTAGTCCACCTACCAAGAGTTCCAGTTAACCATAGCAGAATATTCATTTCATGAGCAGGAAGATATGATTTTTAATGTATGGCCATACAAGTGGTTATGGGCATTATGTTTAAAGGGTGTTTCGGAACGAGCTTCCAGACAGGGGACAGCCCATTCATCTGACCTCTGCAGCGTTCAATGTGGCGTTGCTGATGCGCGATCCATAGCATCAAAAATAGTGGATCAAGATGGTCAACTCTTGCGCGTCCACCTGATTATAAAGCACGCACGAAGTACATTTAGCACAAGACGCGTCAGTTAGCACGTGATATTGGAAGGATATTCCAAGGACAACTCACGTATCCGTACCGTCTTCAACGCGTGCAGGGTCTTTCACAGAAGAACTTCAGCAAATGGTTTGATTTTGAAACTATCGATATAGTTACCATCTAGTCCCACTGATGTCCATCTGTTGCAGAAGTCTTAGTTTAAACACAATGCGTTATCTTGATCAGAACAACCGCCTCCATCCCAATAAGCATCGATTCCGAAAACATGTGTCATGAAAAACGCAACTCGCGCTTATCCTCACATGACATCCCGAAACCTATACTAGATAGATGCAGTATTTCCTGACTTCCGAAAATTGCACCACACAATCGTTTATTAACAAATGGACGATTACACAGTATATCAAACAGCATTTGTGGTTGGACTGAGGATTTATCAGTAGGGAGAAGGCAGCATGTTATCTTGGATGGAGACTCATCGACAGAAGTAGGAGTAACTCGAGGCGTGCCCCGGGTAAATGTATTGCGACCCTCGTTGTTTGAGTTGTAAGTTAGTGACCTTGTAGACAATATCAATGGTTAACTCAGGCTTTATGCAGATGATGCAGTTATCCATAATTAAGTAATTTCCGAAAAAAGATGCATAAATACTCAGTCAGATGTTGATAAGATTTAAAAGCAGGGAGACGAGTGGCAACTTTCTGTAAATGCTGAATATTTAAAACTGTACATTTGACAGAAAACAGAAACGTGGGATCCTGTCCTACAATATCACTTAAACACAAATGGAACAGGGCGTTGATAAGGGCACCACTGAGCGCCCGAAAAATCGAAAAAGATAGACACAAATGGAAAAGTCATCTCATCCAAATACCTGGATATGAAAACTTGTAGAGATATTCAATGGCTTGATCGTAGGTGAAGCAGACTTCGGTTCATTGATAGGGTACTGGGAGATTTCTTACAAAACACTCGTGAGATACATCCCAAATTGTACTACAGTAAACTCGGTCCGAACAGGCCTTGGAAGGCCCAACGGTACCGACCGGCCGCCGTGTCATCCTCAGTCCACAGGCGCCACTGGATGCGGATAAAGAGGGGCATGTGGTCAGCACAACGCACTCCCAGCCGTATGTCAGTTTCCGTGACCGGAGCCGCTACATCTGAATCAAGTATCTCCTCAGTTTGCCTCACAAGCGCTGAGTGCACCCCGCTTGCCAACAGCGCTTGGCAGACCGGATGGTCACTCATCGAAGATCTAGCCCAGCCCGACTGCGCTTAACTTCGGTGATCTGAAGGAAACCGGTGTTACCACTGCGGCAAGGCCGTTGGCATCCCAAACTGTACCTCAAGTGCATAGGACCCATACCAAACGGAACTACAGAGATTTTGCGGAGGAGGGGATGAGGAAGGTGAGGGAATACAGAAAATTTACAGAAAAGGGCAACACAGATCGTCACAGGTATGTTTCATCCATGAGAGTGCGTGACAGGAATGCTGGAAAACCTGAGCTGGCAGATGTCTGAAGATAAACAACTATCCCGTGACAGCCTGCTTACAAAGTTTCAAGAACTAATCGCTCACGCAAGGACTGCGAAAACAGGACTACAATAACTACAGCGAGCTCAGAGGCTTTATAGAATTACTCTACCCATGCTCCATACGTGAATGGAACAAAGAGGAAGCCTAAAATTTGGTACAATGGGAAATGCTCTCTGCCACGCTCTTCACAGTGTTCTGCTGTTGTAAATGTATGTCAGGAGTTCAGCAGCGCCATGAGATACACTGAATGGAGAGGTGATACCGGAAGCACGAAGAGCGTGAGGAGGCCGCGACAGAAGGTGTCTGGTCAGCCCGCCGGAGGTGCTCATAAGTCAGGCACGCAGACCTCACCCCCGACCCCACCCCCACCGCAAACCCACCCCCGCCCTGCCGGATTCAATAATGCCGACCGCGGGCTCTGCGGCGGCAGCCGCACCTGCTGTCCGCTCGTAATCTCTGCGCGTGCCGCTCCCGCCGCGCATGGAAATCTGAAACAAATATGTCTGCCAAGCACAGCCCGATGTTTTATTTATGACCCGCAAAGCCTCATACTCCACACGTTCCCGCTCCCTGCCCGTTTTAAGGCTCTCGTGGCAGGAGAAGACGGCTCTAGATGACGGCTCACATGCCTGATAGATCATCTGTTGATCGCCTGTCACCTATTTATCGTGAATCCATCGCGTACGTGATGATTTCATGTTATGTAAGACTCTGAAAACACTTTGAGTATGAAGTTCCGCAAGGGCCAGGTAGAAGAAAAAAATAAATAAAAGCTTTTGTCTGTGGAAAAGACATAACTATACATCACTTGGAATATTGCAGATGCCCATCAGTAGTCACTTTCGAAACAAGTAACCATGAACCAGTAGGCTATGTCCTAGTGTCAACACGACATGACTTGATTTAAAACAAATTAGAAAAGTTTCAGATCTGATTCTTCAGACTTAGTAAGCGCGTGATGCAGGGTTGTGTTCCTGTTCCATTGGTTTTCTTTTTCCTTCTGTTTTTCATATAGACGTTGTTTCCTTAATTATAGGACAAACATTCAGAGATGATGCGGGAGAATAAGTAATAGGGAACCATAGTGTTACGGCGTAAACTCAAGCGCCCGCACGCCAGTCGGGAACGTAAGAGCGGAGAGAGCTGTGAGACGACGTCAGCCAGTTGCACGCTAAAGCCGTCGGCACACGGACCGTGCTGCCGTACGTTAACTTTGAGCGTGCCAAGTTCAACGTGCTGCTGAACGCTCAGGAACGATGCGACTTGTGCATACGGTATATGGTCCTCAACGTGGTATAAGCGATCGCAACGCACTCCAGCGGTAGTTTAGGGATGTTTCTAGTTCGTAAATCACACAGTTTACTCGACGGGTGCGCGTAAAATTCCCACGTTAGCTCTATTAAAACGCACATTTCCTCCATCGTCCACGAAAAGTAAAGTACCATGTCCAATCAATAAGGACTCAGGCTTATAAAAGTTCCATTACAAATAGTGCGGTACAAATTTGGAATATTTCTCCGCATAAGATAAACATTGTTTCATCATTCCCACATTTTAGCAAAAACCCATGGTCAGTCTTACTTGATCACTGTTCCTACCCAGTAGCAGAATCTTTGCAACATGTGAATTACGAAGCGTAAAAGAAAAAGGACCAAAATATCTTTATACAACCAGCGCAAGCTGTCCTGTAGATTAAGCCAATCGAACAAAGTCACTCCTAAAAAAAAAGCTGAACTTATATTTACATAACATCAAATATTATAGTATATACTTATATTAAACTAATAATAAAGTATGAGAACCTAATAAAAACGCCGGCCGCGGTGGTCTTACGGTTCTAGGCGCTGCAGTCCGGAACCGCGGGACTGCTACGGTCGCAGGTTCGAATCCTGCCTCGGGCATGGATGTGTGTGATGTCCTTAGGTTAGTTAGGTTTAAGTAGTTCTAAGTTCTAGGGGACTGATGACCTAAGATGTTAAGTCCCATAGTGCTCAGAGCCATTTGAACCTAATAAAAACGTGAATGTTAGAAAATTTTTTTTGGAAATTCCACGCCGCGAACCACCGCCCCAACAAACAACTCTATATAGGATAGCGATGCTACTCACTACGCTAAACCAACAACACAATCCTTGAATCTACTCATACTATGTTACGGCCTCCTGAAAACCTTAATCGTAATATGTTACTAATTGAAATTTAATTATAACAAATTGTACCAAGAACAATGCGTTTTGGGTGGATCTTCAGTGTGTCGCTGCCTTCAAATAGCCTACTCTCATAATACGCAAGTTACAATAATTCTTTTGCCACGAATATGATGTTTCTCATTACTTTATTGGAACGAATCACAAAGTTAACAACGGGTTTTCCACTGATCCTAAATTGGCTGGTGCTCAGAAACGGCATACATCTTTATAGGCTTGAAATGAATGCCAATATGGCGCCTCACCACTCTGTACTGAAGGGAGACGGCGTGCGTGTGACGTAGGTGGCGTTGTGCTATCTCATTGGTCAACGCTCAGGCGCACACTCAGAAGATCTGACATGCCAGATATTGCTCTGCACGTTCGGAAAGACTCTAGAGCGTGCTATTCCACGCTATGACGTCAGAAACTCGGCACGCTCAACGCTCAGATGCACGGTCCGTGTGCCGACGGCTTAACCGACCTCTCTCCAGGACGACAACGCGACAGCAGCGGCCTCTATGCGAAGAGAACGTAAGCGCCGCGCCCGACAGGCCACGGACCACTTCTACTGCAGCATCAAGATTAGGCACTTCAAAACCAGCGACTTGGGAATTGTATATACTGAAGGACATTGTTTAGTTTGTCTATCGCCCTTTGCTTGCAACACATCTATGTAAATACCAAGTTATGTATTGTAATCATTTCCTCTGCAAACAAAATTCATTAATACGATTTGTTTCAATATTGCCTAGCGATCCGACAAAGCAGATTTTCTAGACACCTCATTGTCGACGACTAGGCAGGATTCAACACATAGAATCTGAAATCATAAGCGAAAGTGATAAAATAAGAAATTCACCATTAGTTCGAAGACGATAAGAACACAAATAAATATATTTGTGAAACCAACTTTATTTATCTGCATAGATGGCACAGCGTGCTACGTTCATGAGAAGTGTTTAAAGTGGCATACCCAGCTGCTACTGAAGCACAATCTTGTTGCACGAAGTTTGGTCATACACATTCTAACAACCTTGTATTGATCGAGTAATGTCAGAGGCAACGAGAATTCTTGGCAGGTGAGCCTCGCCAGTGTTGAAAGGTGTCTCGCACACAAAACTTTTCACATGCTTGACAAGAAGAAACTACTTGAGGTCATAGCATGTGGAAGAGCTGCCCATGAAACAGAAACAGGATGTCATCTTCCTTCCAAAATTCAGGGAACGTCTGACACAGGTCTTCATGACCAAACTGAGCTCTGGGACGTTGTGTCGCATCTCAAACGTGAATTTTGCTTGGGACTGGGCGACAGTGTTTGGAGTAAAAGCGGAAATAGTCGGTTGGCTTAATGAGAGGGAGTCTGACTAGGTGGTTAAAACTCCGTTATTACGAAAGTAAGAAATGGAATTTGTAGTGAACGACGAAAATCGTTTTCAAATTTCTGACTTTATTCAGCAAACATTGACTCTAAATGAGTTGTATCCACGAAAGACCAAGCCTATACATAGAGACGATGACTAACTAGCGCCGTTATGTCTATTAAAGGGACCTGTTTGTACCTACTACGTCTGCACCCACGACACGACACGCAAGAGTCCTTCGCTAGAGACGGCGGCTGAATTGCTTCCCGGCCCCAGGATCGAACATTAGACCACCAGCGTAGGAGGCCAGCAGCAGCTCCAGCAGCCCCAGCAGCCCCCCAGGCTGCCTGTCCGTTGGAGGGCGGTAAGTCCATAGCATCGGCCCCCGCGGCAGGGCAGTAGCTAGCAGCCGCAGAGACCAGACGCGCTGACTCATGCAACACCTTTGACTAAAAATGACGAGTATTTATATGGACTTGGCCCATCCTTGTTTTTGCTACTGCATCGATTTCAATCATACAAGCCACAACAAACGATGGCTCGAACGTTGTGAAGCATCTAGGTCTCCCCGGCCACAGTGATTCTGTCTTTCTGCTGCATCAATGTTTTGCGCCTTTGGTGCTTCCGCTCTGTTGCAGCGAGTAGTAATCGACACGACTTCTTGAAGACACGACTTGCCTTATAAGTAAGTAGCCCCGGAATTCTGGCACAATCAGCTTAACAGCTCATGCATGCAAGTTGCTGATGAGAATAATATTCAGAAGGAGAGAAAATGAAATTTAGAATGTATTAGGTGACGATCATTTCAGGCTCTAGGGAGGCAGTTCTGACGTTGCCTTTGATAATGGATGCAAGGCTGAAGAAAAACCAAGACACGCTCATAGAATTTTCGACCTGGAAAAAGTGCATGACCATGTACAATGGTGCGAGATGTTCGACATTCTGAGAAAAATAGTAGTAAGCTACAGGGAAAGTCGGACGATATACGGTAAGCAGAGGAACCAAGAAAGAACAATACGACTGGAAGAACCAAGAACGAAGAACTCGGATTAAAAATGGTGCACACATGAATGTAGTCTTTCCCCCCTACTGTTCAGTCCATGCATCGAAGAAGCAATGACGTAAACAAAAGAAACGTTCATGAGTGGAATTAGAAATCCAAGGTGGAAAGATACCAACGATAATATTCGCTGATAACAAAGCTATCCTCGATGAGAGTGAAGAAGTATCACAGAATCTGCTGAAAAGAATGAACAGTGTAACGAGTAGAGGTTATGGACTGAGAGTTGATCCAAGAAAGGCGAAAGTAATGAGAAGTAGCAGAAATGAGAAGAGGCAGAAACTTAACATCAGAATTGGAGATCACAAAGTGCACTAAGTTAGGAAATTCTGCTGCCTATGCAGCAAAATAACATACGGCAATATGGCTGTTGACTTCTGTCTCAGGTTCTTCGTCCGACGTTTGTTTCATGATTTTTTTTGACTTTTCGCCAGCATTAGTAGGTGGAACTTCCTAGCAGATTAAAACTGTGTGCCGGACTGAGACTCGAACTCGGGACCTTTGCCTTTCGCGGGCAAATGCTCTACAACTGAGCTACCCAAGCACGACTAACGACCCGTCCTTACAGCTCCAATTCCGCCAGTACCCCGTCTCCTACCTTCCAAACTTCACAGAAGACCTCCTGCGGATCTTGCAGAACTAGCACTCCTGGAAGAAAGGATATTGCGGAGACATGGCTTAGCCACAGCCTGGGGGAGGTCCCGAGTTCGAGTCTCGGTCCGGCACACAGTTGTAATCTGCCAGGAAGTTTCATATCAGCGCACACTCCGCTGCAGAGTGAAAAATCTCATTCTGTATTAGTGGGTGGCGTTGACAAAGCTTCACGACCAGCAGCAATGGAAGGTGAAGCTTTGAGAATGGTAGTCACTCGTGCTGGCGTAACCTCAGGAAAATCATCAAAGAAACATCGGGCGAAGAATCAGAGACAGAAGCCAACAGGCTGTCTGTCAACAAGAGGGCACGAAAGCCTTAACAATTTTGTAAAATGAACCATGATGGACGGAGTGAAGACAACATAAAAAGCAGACTAGCCTTGACAAATAGAATATCTATGGTGAAGAGATAGAGATTAGTATCAAACAAGGGCCTTAATTTGAGGAAATTTCTGAGAATGTACGTTTGGAGTACAGCATTGCATGGTAGTGAAACATGGATTGTAGGAAACCAGTGACAGAAGAGAATCGAAGCATTTCAGATGTGGTGCTACAGATGAATGTTGCGAGGTGGACTGATAAGGTACGAATGAGGAGCTTCTCCACAGAATTGGCGAGGAAAGGAATATACGGAAACCACTGACAAGAAGAAGCGACAGGAAGGTAGGACATTTGTTAAGACATCACGGAATAACTTCCATGGTACTAGAGGGAGATATAGAGGTTAAAAACTGTGTAGGAAGACAGATTGGATTACATCCAGTAAATAACTGACAACGTAGGCTACAACTGATATTCTGAGATGAAGAGGAATTCGTGGTGGGCTACATCAAAAGTCACAACACTGATGACTTAAAAGAAAAAAAAAAGAAAAAAGAAAAGAAAGGTCCAGTTGTGAGTGGCTGTATCAGCTCCGACCTGAGCCTCTAACCTGGCCTCTTGCATTAGCTGCGACTGCATTTCTTCATACACTACTGGCCATTAAAACTGCTACACCAAGAAGAAATGCAGATGATAAACGGGTATTCGTTGGACAAATATATTATACTAGAACTGACATGTGATTATATTTTCACGCAATTTGGGTGCATAGATCCTGAGAATCAACACCCAGAACAACCACCTCTGGCCGTAATAACGGCCTTGATACGCCTGGCCATTGAGTCAAACAGAGCTTGGATGACGTGTACAGGTACAACTGCGCATGCCGCTTCAACAAGATACCACAGTTCATCAAGAGTAGTGACTGGCGTATTGTGACGAGCCAGTTGCTCGGCCACCATTGACCAGATGTTTACAATTGTTGAGAGATCTGGAGAATGTGCTGGACAGGGCAGCAGTCAAACATTTTCTGTATCCAGAAAGGCCCGTACAGGGCCTGCAACATGCGGTCGTGCATCATCCTGCTGAAATGTAGGGTTTCGCAGGGATTGAATGAAGGGTAGAGCCACGGGTAGTAACACATCTGATATGTAACGTCCACTGTTCAAAGTGCCATCAGTGCGAACAAGAGGTGACCGAGACGTGTAACCAATGGCACCCCATACCATCACGCCGGGTGATACGTCAGTATGGCGATCACGAATACACACTTCCAATGTGCGTTCACCGCGATGTCGCCAAACACGGATGCGACCATCATGATACTGTAAACAGAACCTGGATTCATCCGAAAAAACGACGTTTTGCCATTCGTGCACCCAGGTTCGTCGTTGAGTATACCATTGCAAGCGCTCCTGTCTGTGATGCAGCGTCAAGGGTAGCCGCAGCCACGGTCTCCGAGCTGATATTCCATGCTGCTGCAAACGTCGTCGAACTGTTCGTGCAGATGGTTGTTGTCTTGCAAACGTCCCCATCTGTTGACTCAGGGATCGAGACGTGGCTGCACGATCCGTTACAGGCATGCGTATAATATGCCTGTCATCTTGACTGCTAGTGATACGAGGCCGTTGGATTCCAGCACGGCGTTCCGTATTGCCCTCCTGAACCCACCGATTCCATATTCTGCTAACAGTCATTGGATCTCGACCAACGCGAGCAGCAATGTCGGGATACGATAAACCGCAATCGCGACAGGCTACAACCCGACCTTCATCAAAGTCGGAAACGTGATGGTACGCATTTCTTCTCCTTACACGAGGCATCACAACAGCGTTTCACCAGGCAACGCCGGTCAACTGCTGTTTGTGTATGAGAAATCGGTTGGAAACTTTCCTCGTGTCAGCACGTTGAAGGTGTCGCCACCGGCGCCAACCTTGTATGAATGCTCTGCAAAGCTAATCATTTGCATATCACAGCATCTTCTTCCGGTCGGTTAAATTTCGCGTCTTTAGCACGTCACCTTCGTGGTGTAGCAATTTTAATGGCCAGTGGTTTAATGGCCAGTGGTGTAGATGCCAAAAAGCAGTGTTGGCTCTACAGTCACTACAGTAATCGGACAGACGATAGTGGAGTCGGAAATGCTAGGAGAGAGAAAGTACTAGTTTTGAATGTTGTTTACTAATCTCCTACAGTAAATACGGCTGTCTTAAACGTCTGCGGACAGACTGCGGGAACAGTGTGCTTTGGTGCAACGGTGGGCCTAAATTCCGACCGCGTGGCTGGCGTGTCGAGGGCGCCAGTCCCGCCGTGGATCGTGGCGGGTCGGTGGTTGTCAGACACTAGCGGCAGCAGCAGCCGAGGCGGCTGGCTGGCTGCGAGTATTTTGTCGGCAGGCGGCATAACGCGGCGATATTGGCCGCCGCGCCGCCAGTCTCCTCCCGGCCCGGATCCCGCAGCCTCGCCGTGGCCCCCGGCTGCTGGCTGCGACACGCCGGCTCGTCTGCCGCTTACCGCCGGCGCCCGACCGCCGCGGGCCGATATTGCGGCGGCAGGCATAACTTTGCTTTCATCCGGCTGCCTCCCGGCTTTATTTCGTCTTTTTGTGCCTGCCAGAAATCCCGCGGCAGGCGGGCGCCGAATCCTAGTAACTAAAAGCTTTCCTTTCTCTTTTTTCCGCCTCCGCGAAGTGTCCTACTGAGGTAAGTCACACTGCCGCCCTCAGTACCACAGCTGAAGGTTCAGAAATTCACGACGGTTAATCGTTCGTTCTAAATGGTGAGAACGAATAATATGAGGATATCGATGTGTGAAAAGTCATCGTAGCGAATATCATTTATTCGAATTAAGTCGGGTGATGCTGAGGGAATTACATTAGGAAATGAGACACTTAAAGTAGTAAAGGAGTTTTGCTATTTGGGGAGCAAAATAACTGATGACGGTCGAAGTAGAGAGGATATAAAATGTAAACTGGCAATGGAAAGGAAAGCGTTTCTAAAGAAGAAAAATTTGTTAACATCGTGTATAGATTTAATTGTCAGGAAGTCGTTTCTGAAAGTATTTGTATGGAGTGTAGCCATGTATGAAAGTGAAACGTGGAAGATAAATAGTTTAGACAAGAAGAGAATAGAAGCTTTCGAAATGTGGTGCTACAGAAGAATGCTGAAGATTAGATGGGTAGATCACATAACTAATGAGGAGGTATCGAATAGAATTGGGGAGAAGAGGAGCTTGTGGCACAACTTGACTAGAAGAAGGGATCGGTTGATAGGACATGTTCTGAGACATCGAGGGATCACCTATTTAGTATTGGAGGGCAGCGTGGAGGGTAAAAATCGTAGAGGGAGACCAAGAGATGAATACACTAAGCAGATTCAGAAGGCTATAGGCTGCAGTAGGTACTGGGAGATGAAGAAGCTTGCACAGGATAGAGTAGCATGGAGAGCTGCATCAAACCAGTCTCAGGACTGAAGACAACAACAACAACTGTTTAGAGGCACAAAACGCGTGGGTGTTTTCAGCTCGTTACTAAATGCAAATAAGTAGGAGGTCGAGTTGATAGAAGCTGAAGGAGTCCAGGTTGCAATAATATGCGGTACGGCACACTGTGAGAGAGAAGGATTATTATTCAAGAAAAACATAGTACAATCAAAATTACTTATCTTTAGTTGGCTCTGAGCACTATGGGACTTAACATCTATGGTCATCAGTCCCCTAGAACTTAGAACTACTTAAACCTAACTAACCTAAGGACAGCACACAACACCCAGCCATCACGAGGCAGAGAAAATCCCTGACCCCGCCGGGAATCGAACCCGGGAACCCGTATCTTTAGTAGTTTGTAGGATTGCAGCGTCGGCTATAACTAACACAACATATTCTCAGGGACTAAGCCTGATGGGCCCTCCTCAGAGAATCAAGGCAAACATCACAGAACTGGCTGAGGGCCGATTATGGAAGTGCGTCTGCCTAGGTGGAAATCTAGCTAAGAAGTGAACGAGGCACACTCCAGTTCCGTCGAGCTGCACAGCCCGCTGGAGTGCGCTGTGCTCGGCAGACGACGGGCCGCCAACTTTGTGTTGGCGCGCCGTTGTAGTAGTATCTGTGGCAATGATACTACATCAATCACCCACTTCTGCTTCTCTTTTTAAAAACATACAAATTATAAGGTGACTCAGACGAACGACTCGTGTACAAGGGCCGGCCGCGGTGGTCTCGCGGTTCTAGGCGCTCAGTCCGGAACCCGGCGACTGCTACGGTCGCAGGTTCGAATCCTGCCTCGGGCATGGATGTGTGTGATGTCCTTAGGTTAGTTAGGTTTAAGTAGTTCTAAGTTCTACGGGACTGATGACCACAGATGTTAAGTTCCATAGTGCTCAGAGACATTTGAACCAACGTGTACAAGGCATGACCAAAAACATACACAGTACTGACAAGGTGACCACTCTAATTGGTTTTTCATTTTTTTTTTTTTGTGTTTATGGTACCTGAAGTTCAAAATACAAATATCAGTCAACCACAGCGTTTCGATGCAACTCTAACAATTCTATATACACCCGTCTTTGAAGTTTTTCGACCATAGGCCAAAGCAGGGTCGTTATTTCGACAAACAGCGTGGCAGCACGGCACGGTGCTCGCCTGAGATTTCGGACGCGCGCGTTCTACGGAGATTTTCGTGATGCGTAAAATACGTAAAGACGGAAAAAATTTAATTTGCACTTTTCTAATTTTAACAATCCTGATAAATAATGTTTCATGAAAGATCTGTAACTGAGAATTTGCGTTTGCAATTAAAACTAGATTTTTGTGTGAAACACGCAATTAGAAACAAGAAGTTTATTTTTCATAAAAATGACAGATGTGTTAAACAGCATATATTTCATGAGACACAAAGAAATTACAGACACTGGCTGAGAGCAGCCATTGATTTAAATCAATGGTGAAAGTTGAAAACATGTGCCAGACTGGGAACCGAACCCGGATCTCCTGCTTACTACGTAGATGCGCTGAACACTGCACCATCCAGACACAGTCGTCGTCGTAACTGCACGGATTACCCTAGCATGCCTCCCGTCAGATTCAAATTCGCACTTACCTACACACCACAAATACACCACCCCATGCCTATTATCCTCATTACTCGTAGCAATTCGCCGATTCAAATGGTTCAAATGGCTCTGAGCTCTATGGGACTTAACATCCGAGGTCATCAGTCCCCTAGACTTAGACTACTTAAACCTATCTAACCTAAGGACATCACACACATCTATGCCCGAGGCAGGATTCGAACCTGCGACCGTAGCGGTCGCGCGGTTCCAGACTGAAGCGCCTAGAACCGCACGGCCACCCCGGCCGGCTTTTAATTTCATATCTTTTAGTACACGATGACAGTATGTACGAGATACACCAACCTGCTGCGGGAATTTTTCGCAATATCCATGTGAATTCTGCTTATAGTTTCGGGAGTCCTCACTGACGATCACCTATTCCTCTGGATATTCTAAACGGATCCTACAGGCCTCCATTTCTTGTATGGATCTTGAATAGTGCTGGTCGTGAGGTGGTTTCCTACCAGCATACTTCGCTTGAAACATTTCTTTACATTCCTAGATGAAGCCTGCCTTCATATAACATATCATTTCGCTGTTCTAATGCAAACTGCCCCATTGCCGTAACAACTCAACAATGCGAGCTTCTCACAACTGACGCACGAGCACACAGTTGCAATGAGCTATCTCATAAAATGCAGTGCAACCAACTTTCGAGACAGTGTTGCTACTTCAGAAGCAACTCGACTAGAGATGATTAACTGTTATGTGACGCCTATCAGCTGTGGTCATAATAGGCCTGCGTTTTTTTTTTTTTTTAATTTCCATTTGACTGTTCTTTTATTTTCTTGAAATCTTTGTGCCATTTGTTAGGCGATTAATAATTTTGTTTCGAGTGCACCCTCCACACTCAAACACACACATCGTTAGCAAACATCTAGACGCTGTCTGTGGCCAGCAGTGAACAGGACAGGGCGGTCCATCGAGTTTTCCCGATTTAACCACGGTGGATTCTTTTTCTTGTGGTGTCATATGACGCAACTACAATCAATGTATGCACTGTTGACATCCCTCCACACCATAAACAATAAGTTCAGACTCGTTGTTTCGGCCCATAAATCAGAGTCTCTTTCTTTTGGAAACGTAAAGGGATTCTCCTCACAAAATTTTTGCCCCCGGGATAAAGAATCAATGGTGTGCAGTTCTGTGGAACACTAAAAAAAAAACTACAGAGTGCGATGCAGGAAAAAGAAGACGAATGTTAAAAAATACAGTGTGCTTCTCCCATCACAATCCATGTCCCCGCACAGCCAACGCTGAAAAGGCAGCTTTTGGATTCCTTCGGTTGGGACATCGTTAACCATCCCGGTCACAGCCCTTACCTGGCCCGCTCAGATTTTCATCTTTTCATCTTCCTCAAATTGTTCGCAGGTGAAAAAAGTTTTCTGTCGACGATGTGACGGAGAGTGTCCTTAAACATGCCACCACGCCGGCGGCGGGAAACATTTTTGACGGAGGGATCAGAACGTTCTTCACACGGCTCACTAAGTGCTTTGACAACGAAGGCGACTTGCATCTGTGTTTTTATAAATTTTTCATGAGTATACTGATTGTTCGATTTCCAAACAACTTCTCGACATGCCTTGTGCACGGTGGTCCAGGCATATTCCACGCGAAAGAAGACGAGCTGTTAGAAGTCGTGGTAGCCAGTCGAATAAAACACCGGACGCTGAACCATTTAATATAGTGCATGTCACAGGAAAATCGAGTTGCTGCTTACCATACTTAATAGATACTGCTGTATCAGAGCTACGAAGAAACTTGCGGAGGTACTATTTGTACAGACCAAGGGGCCCGCACGCTGAGATTGTGAGGAATGATAAAGCCGACAGGGTGCATTGTCGTGATACAAATAATATCGTCTCCAAAGTATTCCTCTACTGTACGTAGTACACTGCTGTAAAATGTGTTCAAACTCTCTATTTAGCGTTTTGTTAGCCACAAAAATGAGGACCACACCCTAACCACGCAAACACATCCGCAATGTAACACTACCTCCTTTGCAGTTCACTGTTGGCAATACACACGAAGGCACACAACGTTCTCCAGCCATTCGCCAAATTCAAACCCTTCCACTGGAATGTCACAGGGTACAGTGTGATTATTCACTCCAAATCACTCGTTTCCAGTCATCCGGCGTCCAGTGGTATCGCTCTTTACACCACCTCAAGTCTCGTTCAGCACTGATTTCAGAGACAAGTTGCTTATGTGGAGCTGTTCGACCATTGCAACCAATTCTTTATAATTACCTACGCACAGTCATCGTGATGATTACGCCGCTGGGAGGACTTTTCAAGTCACGAGTGGTTCCTTACGCTGATTTCGTGCGATTTTTTACAATCACTGTCCGCAATGTTCGATACCTCTGGTTATTCTTTTGCGTTTCCACTTCACAATCACAGTCGACGTGAGCAGCTTTAGAAGTGTTTAATCCTCTCTGACAACTTTGTTACGCAGGTAATACCCGACGACTACTACACCTTCGAAGTCAGTGAGCTCTCCTGACCAACCACTCTGTTGTTATTGCTTCTTCACCAATGACACAACACTGCCCACCTCTTTTACACTGTCTCTCGTGAGACATTGTCAGTTCCGCATTATATAGTATTGTGAAGATTGTTTTATCGGATGGTGTATTACAGTTGTGGAGCAACATCTTACAAGAACATCGACAGCATAAATTAACAGTGAGTTCCATATGGCCTCAGATGTGAGATGCTGCAAGAACAATGTAGACTATTAACGGCAAATTGGACAAAAGACTACATATGGAGGGATGCCATTCACAAGAAATAATACAGCTTAAAATCTCCTAAAAAGGCAGGTTACAATAACTCAATTTCTATCAGTAAAATGTTTATTTGTAAGTTTTTTTCCAATGTTTACAGTGTCTATACCAGTTGACTACGCGTGTTAGTATGACATCGAACTAATATACCTCCATACAAAACTGAAATGCCGTGAAAATAAAATTACGAGTTCACGCACATACGAGCTGTTAACAGCTGTCAGGCAGAAGAGTAGAGCTATTTTGGAAAATATGCCGTGAGGAGCTGAAAGATAAAAATAGCTTTCAGAAAGGTTGCGAGTTTCCTCCACATGGGCTGACGCGGATATCTTGCGCACAGTGTTATCACCCTAGATCGATTGTCAGATACTTTTAGACTTAACGTGTTACCAGCAGTGACATAACTAAAAAACATCTCGCTCAGGTCTGGACGGGTAGCAAAAGGAATCTGATCTGTCCTCCTCGGCCTCACAAGTCGCATCGCTATTTACTTAGAGTAAGTCTCAAAACCGTGAAAAGCTGCAATCAGAGGCCGAATCACTGTGCGCTCTGGCGCTAGTTCCGAAGAGGTACGCCAATGTAGCGCTGCGCATCCCGTATCGATAGCAGCAGGTATTAATATGGCTGAGTCGCAAAAACAGCAATAAATGACTGCGGCAACCCGAATAATGGGGTTACACAGTCCTATATTACCTGCTTCATTTGTTAGGTTGCTGTTTCGCACGAATTTTAGTTTTTGCCCACAGCATCCATCGCGCTGAATTCGTGGTTTTCATTAAGTACTTGCTTGACTCCGAGGTAGATAAAATTGCTAGTTTTTCTACGTGTTCTTCTCGATAACGCTACGGTAGCTGGAGTATAGCACGCGAACAATGCAGGATGGAGACGTTCAATGGATCGTTTGTATGTCAAAGACAAAGGAAATGTTATATACTCTTATCAGTCGAAAACTGCTAAAAGAATCACATATCAAACTGCAAGTAACCTGTGGTTGAAAAAGTTATACACAACTGATGTGAGTAGTGGCTGGGGAGTGGTGAAGTTCGCATAGATACTCGCTAAATATCCGGTCATCAGTGAACATACACAGTGATAGTGAATTTAAAACCAAACGCCGGCCGCGGTGGTCTAGCGGTTCTAGGCGCGCAGTCCGGAACCGCGCGGCTGCTACGGTCGCAGGTTCGAATCCTGCCTCGGGCATGGATGTGTGTGCTGTACTTAGGTTAGTTAGGTTTAAGTAGTTCTGGGTTCTAGGGGACTGCTGACCACAGATGTTGAGTCCCATAGTGCTCAGAGCCATTTTTAAAACCAAACAGAAAAGTGCTTTTGTATTCACCGTCTATTGCAGGGTACGTTTTTTTTTATTTCTTTATTTGTGACAAATTAAAACGTTTGCTTGTGTATATACACGATCATTATGATGACCATTTGTTGTTGCTGAATAATCGTCTCTTGATATATACACAGCAGCTAAACAACTGAGAATCAGTCATTTAAATGGTTTTACATATTCACAAATTTCTGTGGTCATAATGTCTGCCCTATTGGAAGTAGGGGTGATGGAGGGTAGACAGTAAACACAGGGATGCAGTACTCCGAGAACTGGCTTACAACCTGTGGAAACTGCAGCCGTATTAGCGCTTTATAAATATTTTTCTAGCTATTTTAGGAATACGTCAACCGGTTTGACATGTTACATCACCTTTTTGTAAAGTCTCTGCCTCCTGAAAGAAGACAATGATCATGTATGACTGATTCGTAACTACAACGCTCAAGAGCACCTTCCACGTTAAGAATAGTTTCTAGAAAATACGTAAATACTGAACTTAGCGATTCCATCGGCCTTCTTTGACTAATGGTACCATCAAAATGGCGCACATAAACCATTCATCAAAATTAGAGGTTTTTCGTTTTTTCCGGGTCCTTTTGGTCGGGAAATGCGTTGAGCAATGAAAATCGAAAATACTTTAACTGCAACATTAACTACACTTTCCAACTGCTTCTCTACATGGTGTACCAGCTTCACAATACCCTCGTCATAGAAGGCAGCCGTCTGTGCTTTGCGTCAATTCGTTGTGCTGGTGCAACTTCTTGTCTGCGTCTACATCTACATCTACATTTATATTCCGCAAGCCACCCAACGGTGAGTGGCGGAGGGCACTTAACGAGTCACTGTCATTACCTCCCTTTCCTGTTCCAGTCGCGTATGGTTCGCGGGAAGAACGACTACCAGAAAGCCTCCGTGCGCGCTCGAAACTCTCTAATTTTACATTCGTGATCTCCTCGGGAGGTATAAGTAGGGGGGGAGCAATATATTCGATACCTCATCCAGAAACGCACCCTCTCGAAACCTGGAAAGCGAGCTACACCGCGATGCAGAGCGCCTCTCTTGCAGAGTCTGCCACTTGAGTTTGCTAAACATCTCCGTAACGCTATCATGCTTACCAAACAACCCTGTGTCGAAACGCGCCGCTCTTCTTTGGATCTTCTCTATCTCCTCTGTCAACTCGACCCGGTCCTCATAGACAGCGGCTCACGTGAGCAAACAGATGAAAATCAGAAGGAGCCAAGTCCGGACTATACGATGGGTGATCAAACACTCCGATCGAAAACGCTGCAGGAGCATTTTTGCTGTAGATAAAGCGTGTGGCCGAGCACTCTCATGAAGAAGAACAATGCCTGATGATTACATTCCACTCCGCTTGTTCTAAATTGTTCTCTGTAGATGATTTTCTCGAATCGCCTGATCCATTGTCTGACCCCATCATCGGTTGACACTCGCTTCCTTCTCTGATCTCTTGCACCATGAACGTCTGTATATCTTGCTCAGAAGTTCCTGCACAACTTCCGCACTATGCTCTCGTACCTGACAGTTACGTTATGTGGGATCCATGAAATCAGACTAAACCCCTCACCATCAATAAATAGAATGACAGCACCCACTTCATACTTGGCGGGAAACACTATTGCTCTCGGCATCTTAACGTACTCACTGTGCACACAGAACCGGAAAGTGCGATGTTACGGTGGTCGACGGGCATACTGAAGACACTGCGCAACACATCTGCTCAAAGCTACAAAGAATATACTGCGATTTTAATATCGCGACCAATCATACCTTGGAAAAAATATAGCCCTCATACAATATGCACCACAACAAGAATTATAGTTATCTTATTCACTGACTTCGCCAACTCACAACTGAATCATCACCTTTGGAAATAACTTTGACCTCGAACAAATTTGTAGATGAATATGTCTCAACACTCTAGATTTTGTAGTCACATTCACTGGCTTCGCCAACACACAAACAAACTGTCACCTTCCAACGTAACCTAGACATGGGGCTACGTTCCAAATAATAATATACAGAGACGGATATGGAAAGTGTTACCCCATGAAGCAGCAGTCCAATATTTACCAATCTTTGTGAAAATGTTTATGCCTAAGTCACTGGCTGCGTCAGCTAATGAAGATCACTGTTTGGAGGCTGGTATGAAAGCATACGTCTGCTCTGTTCTATAGGTGACAAATCAGGTGACTGCGCTGTGATCTGCAGAGTGCGTTATCTCGCTGGAACAGGCCATTCGGTATTCTACTGACAGCAGGATCTACCATTCATGTCACATACTGGCGAACAATCAACGTCTCTTCAACAGTTACGAAATTAGTCCAGTTATGTCCAAAGAGCGTCTAGTTCCAGGAGTTGAAGAGGCATGCTTCCTGCGACATTTCACGAGGTTGCCTACGGACTTGTTAGTGTATATCTGACCACTACAAAAGGATGCAAGACTCATTGCTGAACACCACAGAATCCAGCTTAATGTCCCAGTCTGCGGCATAGTGTTAGCAGTAAACCACGCATGACAATTCGAGATCTCTGCTTCCAGATCTATTTTAAATAGAGCAAAATGTTAAACATCGACTGTATATTACAATTGCCAAAGTTTCAGTTTTGACCTTGATTCATTTTCAAGTGGTTAAGGTGCTAGAAACATTGCAGTTGTCAATATTACATAAAATATTTAGAAAGGATATGATCCTACATTGGTTTTACATGTTTTAATAATGTCGACAGTTGCTTTGTTTTCAATACCTTTGGCACTTGACAATGACTAAAGGTTGCAATTGCCGTTGTGAAAATTATAATAAACTGGCCCTTTTTCCATGGCTTCAACTGTGTATGAGTGTGACACAGACATGGAATACAACTCTTGCTCCCCTCTCTGTGTCAGCCTCTTCCTCCCTCTGTCTTTCCATCTCATCGTTACACATCTATCTGTCGTTTTCTCGTCCCTACTCCTCTCTTCATCTCCTCGTCCCTCTCTTTGTAAATTTCCTCCAGCCTCTCTCTCAGACTGTATCTTCCTCTCCCTCCCTCCTGCTCCCTTCTCCTTCAATCTCCACCTCCCCCTCTTCATTTCCAGCTGCCCCTTACCCCTCTACACCAGCCTGCCTTATGCATCTTCCCTTCCTCTCTCTCTCTCTCTCTCTCTCTCTCTCTCTCCCTCTCTCTCTGTTTCCACCCCTTCTCACTGCATCCATCCTCTTCTCCACTCATCTAACCTGTCTTCAAGCACACTCATCAGCATGTAGCCCTTACAATACAGTTCCCTAAGCAGGCCAGTACTACTGCCAGTACATGACTGCCATGCATGGCAGTCTACACACCAGGGGCTTGAAAATCATTTATTTGCCTCTGACGTAAAGTCTGCCATGCAAAGCAGGTCGATAAGGCAGGCTGATACTGCTCAAGCATACCACGTTCATCATGAAGGGCACTCTATATGTGAGGGCCCAGAAAATCATTTCATTCCCTCACACGTAGGCTGCCCTGACAAGCAGGTTGATTTGGCAGACCAGTAATGTTCCCACACAACATGCCTGTTGTTCAGGGCAGCCTATTCTCAGGGGCTGACGTTTTACTCCTATTGGATCTAAGTGGTCATAAGCATTACATTGCTGATACTGCTGAGGCCCACTGTTTTTATGCGACATTTGGCAGAAATTGATCCATTTGTTGGGGAGGAGATCACAGACAGACACACATACACTCTGCTGTATATATATGACAGATAGTACAGTGGCGAGCAGGATGTCATTCAAAAAATTCAGCAACGCTGTAATCACAACACAAATACAATTGTATTCCATAAATCTGTTCTGAACACTCTGTCTGTAAATCTCTGACTGGCTATCGTCATTGGTCTATTGTGTACAGCCAGTGGAACAATATTACTTTCTTCTCATGGTGTAGTCCTT
Organism: Schistocerca piceifrons; assembly: GCF_021461385.2. Taxonomy (NCBI): domain Eukaryota; kingdom Metazoa; phylum Arthropoda; class Insecta; order Orthoptera; family Acrididae; genus Schistocerca; species Schistocerca piceifrons. Next base: position 381,289,821 of record NC_060139.1, read on the forward strand.
CTGGAAGAAGCTGTGCCTATTCTCCTTGCCACATTGTCACCCTGAATCCGTCTTGTCACCACTCATTTGCCGTAGTTGTGCTATGGTCTGCTGTCTATGCTATCTGAGCTCCTGTGACCCTCATGTCAGTGATTTCACCATTCTTTAACTCTAAGAGATAGTGAGAAGCTGCACTCACATGACCTCTAGGCTTTCTGTGTTGAGACCTCTCTTTGCTATCTCCCAGTAAAGTTAGGCACAACCAATAATCATCACTCATACCTTTCTCTCTGCAGGAATAGCTTTCTTCGGTACTGAAAGGATAAGCTCAATTAAGGATGAAAGTTTAATCAACATATCTGACAGGTATGGACACTGATGAGTCGAACATGGGACTTGATGAAGAACAACTTAACCCCACACAGACAACAAGCAATATTGTTTATTAGTAATGTAAATTCCCTCTTCTCTGTACTATAGCATTGATTAATAAGAACACAAATAGTTTGGACCACAAAGTGAGACGACAGTCTCTGAACACAGCGACAGTAACAAGGTGATTTGCCAAATACTGGATTGGCCGAGCATTGGGAGGCCAAGTCTCAGTGTAGGAAGGACAAAGATTGCTGCAGCTCCAAGTATATCTGATTACATGTGCATATCTCATGGATCGAAAGCGAGTCCTGGCAGATGAGCCGCTGGGTATGGCTGTTATAAAGCTCAAAGTGTGCATCGAGCGAATGCTCAGAAATTGAGCGCAAGTACCAACAGATGGGTTGTCGCGTGTGGCCAGCATAAAGCAAGGAGCATGGACTGAGCAAATGCTCGGATGTTGAGGATAAGGTCTGATGGATGTGCCACTGGCTGTGGCTGGTGTAAAGCCGAGAACATGCACAGGGGAAATGCTGTCTGCTAGTCATTAAGTGGCTTCTTAAACAGGAAGGCAGAAGGATAAGCAAGTGGAGCACGTGAATTGGATGAAACCTATTGCCATGATCGCAGTGCCACAGTTGCTGATGCACATGTTGCTGGCAGCGAGGCTGGTGCCTCTCGTGGCGGCTGCAGGAGACAACAAGTTCGTATTTTTGGTCGTAATGGTCCATGTGGTGGCCAGTAAGGATTACCAGCTGGTTCCAGAGGACAAATGGAGCATGGCAGCTAACTACAACAGGTGTCTGTCTGGTAACTGTATTGATAGGCATTAGCAGGGACATAGCAGAAATACTGGATTACAGGTCTGGTAGCATTCGGTCAAGGTGTTCGTAGTGCAACACTATATTTATGTGAACTAGAAAGAAAGTAAATACAAATATACGTCAGCAGGCTTTTGTGGCCATTGTCATTTCTCGTGAAGTCTGAACATTTGTTGGTATACATCATATTACTCTTCAGCAATTCGAGGATATCAGTGAAATCCTGAAGAAGATCTCAGCAGAAGGATCAAAATATCAAGCAGTAAAGAAGTTTCCAGAGTAATACCAACAACCCAGAAAATTTTACCATCAAAATAAAAAATGTCAGTTTTCTTTTCTACCTCTGGATGGGCACATATGACTTCACGTCCCATAACATCACTACCTCATGAGTCAATGACGACTTTCGATATCGGTAGTTCAATCCACCCAAAAGTAACAAAACAGTCCACAAAGCACAATGCTGATCACCATCTTCCCCACCACTGGCATCTTCTCCTCACACCTATCTGCCGCTTTTGTTGATCCACTATGTTTTGCAGGTCAATTTTACAATAACACTGCTAAAGAAATTTTCAATTTTTATTATTTAAAGAAAAGAAAGTAGAGGTGCTTTATACATTTAGACGCACTGAACACGAATATCAAGGTTAAAGTTGTCTCCTAGCTCAGGGTTACAAGTAAGTAAGTTGTTTACGTTCTACAGTCAAACATATGGGCCTTATAAGAGCTACATGCAAAGACCCTGTGACAGGGATTCCTCTGCGGTAAGTGACTGAGGTGGACACTTCCAGTACGGTTTGGCACCTCTGCTTCACACCGGCACTATCCTAGCACGTGAGCATTTTCGAATGTACAAACCAGACTAAATTTTAATCGTCGTTTGTTACGGCTGTGGTTTCTTGCGCTGCATTAGTTCTTTTGTTACTGGAACCAGTGTCGTGGCGGTTGGTGGTGAATATATCTGAGGTGAATAGTTTAAACTGAAAAATTGTGTTGTTGCGCATGTGTACGCTTTCACAGAAATGCAACACACTTGTAGTAAAATACCTGCTAAGCTTCGAGGCTTTCAAGAAGGCGACCACTGAATAAAGCAGTGAAACAAGCAAGGCCTTCTATTTCAGGTTTCGAGTTGGAGACCAAGATAAATCGTAGACTTCATGTGTGTGTTGCACCGCATGTTCATTCACACTGAATGCTTGGATGCATGGTAAAAACGTCTCCACGAAGTTTGGTGTGCCTGTTATTTGGCGCGAACACGCAAATCATCCATCAAATTGCTAGTATTGTGTGCTGCCTCCCTTGAGAAAAGGAGTGAATACCAAGAAGAAGAAGAATAGTCAACACTCTGACATCCCATCTATTATCAGCCCTGTGGTCGAAGAACAGCCAGTTTCTGTTCCCACACATGTACCACCATCCAGCAATGATAGCGATGATGCTAAACCGACGCGTACAACCAATGACACTGACCTTACATTTACACCACCATCGTCTTCTGGAGAAGCACACAAAATTAAACAGTGTGGACTCAGGGAGTTCGATCTTCCAAAGCGTAAAGCCGAACTCTTGCCCCCACTACTGCAGTGGTAGAATCTCTCTGCTGACACAAAAACGACTTGATTGTCTTTTGAGTACTGACGGCGACATTAAATTCTGCAATGACATTGACGATTTGCTGGGAGACCTGAACATTTCCTACAAACAAGACGAGTGGAGACTCTTTACAGACTTCTCAAAAAGAACCCCGAAGGCAGTAATAAAAGACCATCCACACCTCTCGCACATGCTGCCTTAGCTAAAAGAAGGTATACCACGCTGAAAGCCAATGCAAATTGTGTTAATTACAGTAAGTATGAATGAATGGTATGTGATTTCAAACTCATTGCGACAGTGTTGGGTTTGCAAAAGAATTATACTAAGTACTGCTGCTACCTCGTCAGACAGACAGTCGGACAAGAGAAAAAACTATACACACAAGGAATGGCTTTCACGAACAGTTCTTGTGCCGGGGTCAAAAAATATTGGCGAAGAACCTCTAGTGAATCCGAACAAAATTGTTCTGCAGTCATTGTACATTAAGTTGGGACTCTTGACAGCATTTGTTAAGGCAGTGTAAGGAATGAAGCAGCATTTCAGTACTTGTGTAAGAACCGACCTCTGAGGCCGAGCGGTTCTAGGCGCTTCAGTTCGAAACCGCGCGACTGCTTCGGTCGCAGGTTCGGATCCTGCCTCGGGCATGGATGTGTGTGATGTCCTTAGGTTAGTTAAGTTTAAGTAGTTCTAAGTTCAAGGGGAGTGATGACCTTAGATGCTAAGTCCCATAGTGCTCAGAGTCATTTGAACTATTTGAACTTGTGTAAGAAGTTCTCACGATTCAGGACAGAGAAAATCACAAAGGGGATATTCCTTGGTCCACAGACAAGCCAACTATTGGTGGGCACACACTTTGTGTCCATTCTAACCCCTCATCAGCTGCATGTGTTGCATTGTATTCGTAACGTGATAACATGTTTCTTGGGAAACGGGAGAGCCGTATATCACAGGGACCTTGTGGACTAACTCATTCGTATTTATACGCCCTCTAAGGTAAATGATAAAGAGTTTTACTACCGTGCACATTATTGTGTACTGTGTTTTCTATGACGTAACAATCATCTGTTGAGCGATCCATAGATGGACATGACCACGTGCACAAGGCGCCTTTTGATTTTAAATGGTTTATTTATGACAAACATTTATTTAATGTGCTACATTTTATCTGCATGACAACTTGGAGTGAGGTTCACCTCAGGAGGAACACATTTTATAATAAAAATTTATGAAGACGTGAAGATGATAGCAAAGTCTTTCGAAACAGGTTATTTACAAATAAAGAAAATTTTTATGTGATCTTGGGTTTACAAAGTTTTTATCGTCCTTATAAGGTCATTGGCTGCAACATGATCCCAAAGATGCACATCTTTTGCTCCCACCTCCATGCGTGCCCGGAGAACGGTGGTGTGTTCAGTGATGAGCTTGGCGAGCGTTTCCACCAGGACATTTCCTTCATGGGCCAGAGGTACACAGGACGGTAGATTACTGCTACATAGGCTGATTTCTGATGGATGCTACAGAGAGGTGCTCCACACACCACCCAAAAGAGGAATGCAGTGAAACGGCGCAAATAAACTAGGTAAGTTCAGTTAATCTATATACCCTATTGGTTACAGTAGCAATATATGTTAAGTCCCTACTTACTTATAACCCTGGGCTAGACGACAATTTCAACCGTGATTTTCGAGTTCAGCGCAACGAAATCTATAAAGACTTTCTATTTCGGTTTCTGCAAAAAAAATCACTGTGGATCAATGAGGCATACAAGAGGAAAATCAAGAGAAAGGTGTCATGTTGAAAAAATGTTTCTTGTGCTCGGTATTCTGAGCTTCACAGTAGGTACCCTTATTTAGAGGCTGCATTTGGCTCGCGACCTGTTTTTTTTCCGGATGCTGCCTCCCTTACGTGAGGACGTTAGTTTCCTCTGCTCGCCTGCCCGTGCCTCTTCACGACGCTTTAATTGGATCCAGTCTCTCTCGACGTCAGCCTAAGGTGGCGGCGCTGCCTTATTGCTCTGTTAGCAGGTCGCCCTTACCCCACACTTGAGTGTACCTCGCCCACCCTCGCGGCTATTTATTGGCCTCAGAGCAAAACTCCAACAGCAGAAAGCAAACAGAAAATATAATTTACGGTTCCATTAAACGTCCATTGCCAGGTTTGCCAACTGTACACGCAGGTAATACGCCACTGGGACCTTTTGAATCATCAATGCCAAGCTGACTCTGATTACTGAGGTTCTTCACCAGGGACTAATCTGTGCTCCGATTTTTAATCATGATTTCCAAATGTAATGATCTCGGAATACCTAAATTGATGCAACAATGCACTGCCTTTCTCGTGGTGTCTGCTAATAACACGCACAGGTGTAAGGGCTGTGTGTATTACATGACCGCACTTTAGAGGATCTACCTACATGCGAGAACAATGATCATGTCTAACATTTAGGAAGATGTATATTTCCGCGCTGCAAAAATTTTCAAGAGGAATTTTCAAGGCCTGAAGCCTGTTAATAACGAATCCCATAATATCATACCCAAACAAGCTTTTTTCCTTGGCAATCGCCAACTTTTGCCTCGATGGATACATATTGTTCATTTTTCTTGACTTATTAAAAATATGTAATCGAGGACTTTGTTTTTGTACTTATGATCACTGTTCAAAAATCACATGAGGAGGATCGATGTTCAAAAGTCGGAAGAGAAGGAGATACTTGGAAACGGCCTAGAGTCACGAGAAGATTCCAGCTGTATTACATGACGATGAGAGAAACATTGCGAAATCAGATAGTGGATTATAAAGCGTACCCAGGAGCAGATATAGATTCGGATCACAATTTCTAATGATGAAGAGCAGACTGAGATTTAGGGGAACCATCCGGAAGAATCTACATGGACAGATGTGGGATACCAAATTAATGAGGAGCGATGAGGTGCGTTTGAAGTTCTCTAAGGCTATAGATGTTCTAATAACGAATACGACAGTAGGCAGTGCAGTTGAAGAGAAATGGACATCTGTAGAAAGGGTAATAACAAAAGTTAGAGGGGCAAGTATAGGTACAAGGGAGGTAACTACTAAGAAACTTTCGGTAACAGAAATAATACTATAACTGACCGACGAAAGAGGGAAGTACAGACATGCTTAGTGACAGGTAGAAACACAGCAGTATATATCACTCAGCAATGAAATAAATAGGAAGTGTAGGGAAGTAAAGCGCAAAGGATGAAGGAAAACCGTTAAGAAATGGAAAAAGAAATGGTCGTCGAAAGGACAGATCCACCATACAGAAAAGTCAAAATAAACTTAAACATTAAAAGCAAAGGCGTTAACATTAAGAGGGTAACAGTAATTCCATGTTAAATGCAGAGGATAGATCTGAGAGAAGTAAAGGACACAATGAAGGCCGCTATTAGGACAAGGAACTGTGACGGCGTGATAGAAGAAAAAATAGGAACCGATATCGAAGATATGAGTAATTCAGTATTAGAATAGGAGTTTTACAGAACTTTGGAAAGTATGTGATCAAACAAGGCGGAAGGCATATATAACACTCATTCGGAATTTCTGAAATCACTGTGGAAGTCGCAACCAAACGACTACTGAAGTTGGTGTGTAGAATCAATGATACTGGAGACATATCACAAAACTTCGGATAAATATTATCCACACGATTCCCAAGGTAGTAACAGCAGGTAAGTGCGAAGACTAATAGCTCATGCAACACAGTAACTAACAAGAATAATGTACAGAAGAATGGAAAAGAAAATTGAGGATCTGTTATATGACGATCAGTTTGGCCTCTGGGAGGGTAAAGACATCGGAGACACAGATCTGACGCACTCGGTAAGGACCCAAGACTTACGAAAACTTACGGCACATTCATAGGATCTGTCGACGTAAAAAAGCGCTCGAGAATGTAAAATTGCGTACGACAAAATTATAGGGATGGATGCGCAATATACAACATGTACAGAAACCAAGAGGGAAGACTATTAACGAGAAGCGACTTATTTTGATTTACCTTTGCGCTTTGTACATTAAATTTTTAAATTTATTGCTTGTTTCTGTGTTTACTACGCACAGCCCCGTGTTTTAATAACTGTTAGAATTCTGCCGTCTTTCTTATGGGTAGGGCCACTGACTGCTGAGTTTGGATGTGAGGTGAATTGTTGATCCTTCGCACACGGCTACATGCAAGCTGGATTTGTTCATTCACCTTGAGGCCGCCACCAGTGGGCATCACTGTGGGGCACGGGACATAGGATCGAAGGGATCTCCAGCACTTCCCATGTGTCCTCTGACAATTTCGCTACTGTGACCACCCTAGTTACTGCCCGCATTGATCTAGGCGCTACAGTCTGGAACCGAGCGACCGCTACGGTCGCAGGTTCGAATCCTGCCTCGGGCATGGGTGTGTGTGATGTCCTTAGGTTAGTTAGGTTTAATTAGTTCTAAGTTCTAGGCGACTGATGACCTCAGAAGTTAAGTCGCATAGTGCTCAGAGCCATTTGAACCATTTTGCCCGCATTGAGGAGAACGGTAGTCGAGTGGGAGGTCGTTTCAAAGTGTGGCTAGTAGCGAAAGACTTTTCGAGGGGTCAATCGAAAAGTCTCCCAGTTCGTCTGACAAACAGGGGGTCAGGGCCAGTATGTGAGTGATAAAGGTGCTGAAACCGAGGCAGTTGTTTGTCCTGCTTCAAAAGAAGCATCCATGATCCAGGCATTCAGAGAACGTGGAATTAATGGAAGCTGTGGGGTATCTCCAACGTTAGACACCTTGTGGAACCTCTTAGCGATGCGGCAGCCAAGGAGGTAAAGAAGTCTCCAGTGTGCAGACTGGGAAGTGGGTTCGTTCCAGATGAGGAGATGTAAAACGGGTGCTTCCGGACGCAGTGAAGAGAACAGGATTCTACAAACTGCAGGTGGTAGCTTATAGTGGTACAAATGACGTGTGCCACACTGGATCGGAAGAGATTCTCTCTGGTTTCGTGCAGCTACGTGAAGTGCTGAAGACTGCCAGTCTTGCTTGTGAGACAAAGACAGAGCTCATCATCTCTAGCATCATCGTTAGTACCGATCGAGGATTTCAATTCAAGAGGCTTTTAATAGCTTACACAACGAAATCTGGCAAATATTCAAAAGAGATTCTGGTCGAATGTAAAGTACGGCAGCGGTACGACACAAGCTACACTTTCACTGCATGATAGCAACGGCAAATTACCAAATGACAGCTCCATTACAGCGAAGTTACTAAACACGAACTTCTGAAATGCCTTCACCGAAGAAGACGAAGTAAATATTCCAGAATTCGAATCAAGAACAGCTGACAACATGAGTAACTTAGAAGTAGATACCCTCGATGTAGCGAAACAGATTACAATAATAATTGTATGCCAATTAGCTTCCTTTCAGAGTGTGTCCATATAATAGCTCCATACTTGGCAGTAATTAAAAAACCGCTCGCTCGAAGAAAGATCCGACCTAAAGACTGGAAAGCTGCACAGGGCGCACCAATACTGAAGAAAGGAGATAGAAGTAATCCGCTGAACTATACACTCGAATCACTGATGTCGATTTTCAGTAGGATTTTGGAACATATGCTGTTTTCGATCATTATGAATTATCTTCAAGAAAACGACCTATTGACACATAGCCAGCACGGATTCAGAAAATAGAGGATCTAAAAAAGAATCCTTATTTCTAGGTTTCAAGGACGCTTTTGACACCGGTACCCGCAACTGACTTCTCCCATTTGTGCGACTGTATTCGTGATTTCCTGTCACAAAGATCACACTATGTAGTAACTGACGGCAAGTCAACGACTAAGAGTGTTTCAGGCCCTCTGCTGTTCCTAATCTATATAAACTATTCAGGAGACAACCTGAGCAGCTCTCTTAGGAGGTTTGCCAACGATGATGTTATTTACCGTCTTGTAAAGTAATCAGAAGAAAAAAATCAACTGCAAAATGATTCAGACGAGATATCTGTATGGCGCGTAAAGTGGAAATTGACTCTAAATAATGAAAAGTGTGAGGTCATCCACACGAATACTAAAATAAATCCGTTGAAGTCCGTCAGCTTAGCTGGGTGGTAACGTGCTTGCCTATCATGCACTGGGTCTGGGTTCGATTCCCGGGCGGGTCGGAGATATTATCCATTCGGGGACTGGGTTTTGTGTTTTCCTCATCATCATTTCATCCTCATCATCGATCGTAAGTCGCCCAATGTGGGGCCGACTGAAATAAGACCTGACCCTGGCGGCCGAACCAGACTGGGTCCTCCTGGTCAACAATGGCATACGATCATTTCATTTCTTTTTCATTCCGTTAAACTTCGGTTCCGAGATAAACCACAAAAATCTAAAGGCTGTCTATTCAAAAAAATAAGTAGGATTATAATTGCTAATCATGATCAATTTAAATTGGAACTATGGCATAGATAATGTTCTGGGGAAGGCGAAGAAGAAACTACGTATTATTAGCAGCACACTTGGAGTCTACAACAGATCTACTAAAGAGACTGACTCCACTGCGTTTGTCCTTCCTCTTACGGAGTATTGCTACGCGGAATGAAATCCTTACCATGCAGTACTGACGAAAGACATCAAAAAAGTTCAAAGAACGGCAGCGCGTTTTGTATTATCACGAAGTAGGCGAGAAAGTGCCACGGATATGATACACACAAAATTTAAATCACCAACTTTCTCTTACGATTGTGAAAATGATTTGCTGACGCGCACCTAAAAAGGGAGAAATGATCATCGTAATAAAGTACGAGAAATTAGAGCTCCCACGGAAAGATTTGTGTGTTAGTTTTGCCGGCCGCTGTGGATGAGCGGCTCTATCTAGGGGCTTCGGTCCGGAACCGCGCTGCTGCTACAGTCGCAGGTTCGAATCCTGCCTCGGGCATGGATGTATGTAGTGTCCTTAGGTTGGTTAGGTTTAAATAGTTCTAAGTCTAAGGGACTGATGACCTCAGATGTTAAGTCCCATGGTGCGTAGAGCCATTTTTTTGTTAGTTTTTCCTGTGCTCTGTTTGAAAGTGGAACGGTAGAGAAATAATCTGAACACGGTTCTATGAACCCTCCGCCAGGAACTTAACTGTGCATTGCACAGTAATCATCGAGAAGAAATATATGTAGACTGATATCGGACATTCTCCTTAATTTGAGGGATAGATAGCTGAGAATTAACGTTCGGGGCACAGCACTGTACGGTAGTGAATCATGGACTATGGGAAAACCGGAACAAAAGAAAATTGAAGCGTTTGGGATGAGGTGCTTTAGAAGAATGTTGAAAATTAGGTGGGATGATATGGTAAGAAGTGAGAATCGTTGGTGAAGGAGGATATGGAGAACACCGACAACAAGAGAAAACAGGACGATACGACATGTGTTGAGACCTCAAGCAACAATTTGAGTTACAGTGGCGAAAAAAATTGAAAGGAAGACAGAGATTGGAATGCTGCCAGAAAATAATTGACGTTCGGTGCAAGTGCTATTCTAAGATGAAGAAATGAAGTCGTGTTGGGTCGCAACATGCTAGTCAGAGAACAGGTGACACAATGATCAGCATCATTAGCAGGTAAAAATTTTGTCTTAAGTTTTCCATAATTTTTTCTCAGATAATATGAGAAGAAAAAGAACAAAAAAACAAATGTACACTGCTAGTTTCAGGCTATGGCCTTCTTCAAAAACGTCGTGTTCCAATTACGGCTTAGCACGGCTGAAAATTTTTAAATCAGAAAATTTTTATTGCAAAACTGTATGATCTCTGAAAGTGGTCGTGTATTGCATTACCTTTGGGGAACCCGAACATTTATAGCCTATCATTTAAGAAAATTTCGCTGTACATTTGTGTCAGTTATACGTAGAAGTAATGTTTTCTTTAGTACTGGTATGTAAATTGTAGCCGGCCGGAGTGGCCGTGCGGTTCTAGGCGCTACAGTCTAGAACCGAGCGACCACTACGGTCGCAGGTTCGAATCCTGCCTCGGGCATGGATGTGTGTGATGTCCCTAGGTTAGTTAGGTTTAATTAGTTCTAAGTTCTAGGTGACTGATGACCTCAGAAGTTAATTCGCACAGTGCTCAGAGCCATTTGAACCATTTGTAAATTGTATTCACTAATACTATGTCTTACCAATAAGGACATAACAGTGGTCAATTATTTTGCGACAGTCACAGATAAAGGAACATCAAAATGAATGCCATCTTTTCTTCCAAATCCTATCCACATCACAGTGTATTTCGATTTGTACAAATGTCATGACACTATCTCCCAAATGGGACACACAGAATCAAATTCATTCCAAAGTACTCTGTACTAAAGTAGATACCAAATTTGAAACAACAAAGTCTTGTCGTATATTGTCAAGAATAAGAGAAGAGGAATCCTAAATTACATCCAGAAATCAGCACTAAGCCACTAACAACAGATATGTGGAACAGCAGCACACATAACTGGGATAACTGTACCTTGGCCTATCCTTTATAGAGTCAGTGTGTATCGCAAAAAATCCCTCCGTGAGCCTCTTCTAAGCTTGCCAATCATGTGGCACGTAATGGACGAAATGGAAGATGGCGCAAATAAAAGAGACCCGGACCATCTGTGGCAGGATTAACGGAGGAGGAAAAGATCTACAGTTACTCCCAAGAGGACAGAGCAACTGCCCCTACAGCCGGCAGTACCTTGGAGCACATTTGCACAATATTCACGCCTGACGGAGTTGTTAGCAGAGGTCAGTATGGTCGCAGCACAGCTGCCACCCAAGTCAGTCTGCAGCTCGTGGTCTGGTGGCTAGCGTTGCTGGCTCTGGATCAGTGGGTCATGGGTTCGATTCCTGGCCAGGCTGGGGATTTTCTCTGCCCGTGTGCTGGGTGTTTGTGTTCTCCTCATAATTTCATCATCATCATCATAATCATCAATATCATCATTCGTCACAGTTGCTAGACAGGATTGAGTAAAAAATTGGGACTTTGTACGGGCGTTGATGACCATGCAGTTGAACTTCTCCCTCCCCCCCTACCCCCCCTACCCCCCCCCGAAACTTAACATCACTGTCACCACCCAAGTCACGTGATCTCTCAGCGTGCGATTACTCTGTATATGGAGCCTTCAAGTCTAAGGTGTGTCGAAACAACCGTCACTGTCTTCAAGAACTGTAGCAGAACATTTCGGATGAGACTGCAGCGATTCCAGCAGTCCAGCTTCGACCTGCCTTCAGCAATTTGCAGACCAGTGCCCAAAAGAGCCAACAGATGAATGGCGGTCACTTGTAACATCAGATACATTCAGGTTAGTACTGTATTTCCTCTACTCTGCTCTTGTTTCTTTGTACCCTTGAACTCTGTTCTCTGGGCCACTTTTACTTGCTGTACTTATCTCCCGATATAAAATTTAAAAATAATAAAAAATGGCACACGTGGACAGATATACCCTTTTTCTGAGTAATGATAGGAGAGAAGAAAAAAAAAGTCCGGGCCGACAGTGTGAAGTATGCCAGATTTCGGGGTGTCTCAAGGCCGAAATTAATGTCAAACAGTAATGAGTCCTTGGTCCTAAAGGCTTTCGCCTGGTAACAGCAACCTGATTCTTACAGCACGAATAGCTCTGGAACTAGAATAGCCTACAGTGCACGTAGTCGACACCAAGTTGGAATAGGCAAGCGGCTTCGGTACAGCGTTACTTGTTTACGCTTTATACACAGATATTGAAACTTAAAGATTAAACATTTTGTTCCGTTTTACACATTTGTTAATTTGTAAACGTAATGCTGAATTAGTGTTTCTGCGATTGATGCAAAAGAAATTCGTGAAAGGAGGAGCAGTTACTTCTGATAATTTACTATAATATATAATCGGCAATACGCTCAAGTACAGTGCGCCGATAAGAAGATAGCGGCGGCTGTCTCCTCTCTTCTCCAAACAAAAAATAGTGACATGTGAGCTGTAACACTTGTCCTAAGCATGAAGATGTTCTTCAATTTTGCTCTACATAGCTTTCGATGAAGTTCATGCCAGATACCTAATGCAAACTATAAGACGGTTATGAAACCCATGTAGAATATCCACGGTCCTTTTATACTGGATTTGTCTGCACTACTGATGCAATTAAATTCAAAACCTGCAGAGGGCTTACTAGTAAACCCGACGCCACGCCATACCTAAATCACTTAACCTGAGAGGCGACAAAAATCCTGTTTTACGCATCAGAATAGTCATTCCAGAGATATCTTTACTACATGTGACGTTAGAGGCACGTATGTTGACGACAAAAATCACCTTCTGCGCATCTGGATGTTCACTACATACACATTGATATCGTGATAAAGGGGATTTCACGCAAGTCTGAGAAATTTCATAAAATCATTTGTTGAAGAAACTATGAGGAGCACAATTACTGCTGCACAATTGGAATAAATGTTGGAGATCATTACTAACAATATACTGCCAAACTGGTGGCGATGCTAAAATGTTGTATTTCATATGTGGAATCAAGCAACCCGTACAAAGAGGATGCCCAGCTACCTACTTACGTCTCTCAGTAGCATAGAAAGAAGAGAACCATCGCTAGGAAGATGAGTCAGTACATTGCAATTCCGTTGCTAGTTTATTAAGCGCCCCCCGATAATAATACTACATTATCACAAAGTAACTTCTCCGGCGTGCAAGTCAAATCATTTTACTCTTTATCTATACCAATGCCTGTACTTGTTGTCGTAGAGTACTTCATCATGTCATAAATATACTTGTCACTTCATTGTCACAGCTAGATTCACTGCCTTCTGTGAGGCATTAATGTGAAAATAGACCGAACGTACCAATGGGGCTGATAACCATATTTGCTGCGTAAGTTTATCATGAAATAATTTCCCAGATCTAAAAATACATACGAGCTGACATTCTGCTTGCATTGGTTGTGTAAGTACAAGGATTTGCTTGAAAATTTGTCAGGAAGTTTCACAGAAAATGTTACCTATCCTAACTTAATAATTTTACGATAATATTGTATGAGTTCAGCAAATCTTAGTATATCATCTTGCAATAGGACGGAGGTAGAAGGACCAAGGAGGAAGGAATAGATTCGTCTAGCAGCTGGTAACAGAAAAAATATAAAACCAGTAAGACGTTACAAATGAACAACCATTTTGAAACTTCTTGGCAGATTAAAACTGTGTGCCCGACCGAGACCCGAACTCGGGACCTTTGCCTTTCGCGGGCAAGTGCTCTACCATCTGAGCTACCGAAGCACGACTCACGCCCGGTCCCCACAGCTACACTTCTGCCAGTATCTCGTCTCCTACCTTCCAAACTTTACAGAAGCTCTCCTGCGAACCATGCAGAACTAGCACTCCTCTGTGCTTCGGTAGCTCAGATGGTAGAGCACTTGCCCGCAAAAGGCAAAGGTCCCGAGTTCGAGTCTCGGTCGGGCACACAGTTTTAATCTGCCAGGAAGTTTCATATCAGCGCACACTCCACTGCAGAGTGAAGATCTCATTCTGGAACAACCATTTTGCTTAACATAGAGATTCCAGATTTCAGCGCCAATTTTCATGTTTGTTATTATAATATCAGGAGCGATCAAAAAGTCTCGTTCGAAGGCCGTACAATCTAGAATCGGTATGACAATCACGCGAAATCGCCGTGAACATTACGTCAACCATCTCGCCGATGCACTAGGTAGAAGATATCCGTCTGTTAAAACACCGTGTTCTCCTGCCTGAAGATTTTGGTAACGGCCGGTTGCACGTCCTCATCCGACAACAATCGTCGACTCTTCAAGACTTTTTTAAGGGACCGAAGGCATGATAACTGCATAGGATGAAATCAGGACTATAGGAAGGGTGCCCGAGTGTCTGCCAATTGAATTGGCGCAATTTCTCCGTTACATTTGCGATATGGAGGCGTGCCTTATGATCAAGCAGCAGCAGCCGTTGTCGTAGTTTGTACATTACGGTGGATTTCGACAGATATGCTGCCCCACACACATTCTACGTTCCCCGATGAATGTCTACGGGTGTTTGTCCTTCGGCAGACAAAAAAACAGCACGTTGGTCCTGTTTGGACACATTTGGTAACAACGTCGTCATAGTTCACGTTTCCGCATTTACAGCATGCACGTCGGAAAGACACGGATGCCACACTAATCCCTTCCCTAGACGTAGGTACTTATATACCCACATCGGAACCGCGCTACGTTGCATATACGCTGCAGCAGTGCCCTCAAACGGAAACTTATTGGTCGCCCCTTATAGTTCAAGGTATAGAAAGTTTTCAATCAGCATTTTCAGAAGTGAAAGTCTGCAAGAGTTCCGTTTGAAGAACGACAGCTTTCATCATTACGTAAGTAGAGGGTTATAATTAATTTCATCTTTCAAGAATACCTTCCTCTACAACGGAATAAATTGGCATTCAGTTGGAATCACAACTGGGAGAAGTATTCGGACTTTTGTACGATGCAAGAAGCCTTTCTTGGCCTCTAGTGGAGGGCTCGCTCCGAGAAAATAAGTGTTTCGACTGACATCCGCGCCCACGAACGATATACACATCGTTCTGGCGGTGTTTGTAGTCTATGTGGCTAGTCTATGCTGAGCAGTCTGTGTACTGCCGCGCGGTGTGGCCGCGCGGTTAAAGGCGTCATGTCACTGACTGCACGGCTCTTCCCGTCGGTGGTTCGAGTCCTCTCTCGGACATGGGTGTGTGTGTGTGTGTGTGTGTGTGTGTGTGTGTGTGTGTGTTGTTCTTAGCATAGTTTAGTTTAAGTAGTGTGTAAGCCTAGGGAACGATGACCTCTGCAGTTCGGTCCCTTAAGAACTCACCTACATTAGAACATTAGTCTGTACTCAGTCCGTGCTAGTCAGTACGTGGCTGTCGTTATAAAAATTATAACCGCATGCCTCAACTTTTCTTTAAACTGTGTTTTTGTGCAAACGAAAATGTGAGTATCTAATAGGTGTTTAAGAAATTGAGAGTTGCAAGTAATATTTTTATAAGTAGAGCAGATTAACATAGCTCAGATTCCTCGCTGCAAGTGTAGCAGTGGAACTTTCAATTTCCAGGACCAGCAAATTTACTTCTGACCGGCCCGCAGTTATTTCAATCTGTAGAGTTGAACATTGGAACAGCATCAGACTTTCAACTCGGGAACGTGATAGGAACTGCAGCAGATTCTATTTTACATGCTTATCTTTCTATTAGTTACCATACTGGAGGCAGATTTTTTTCAGCAGATGGTGGAGACATGCCTACAACTAGACTAAGGATGACAGGTAAAGCTTTTAGACTATTTTCAGGTTACCTATTCGAGTGGGCTGTAGGCCCTTGTTGTATGGGTGGCAAATAAAAACTTTAGACACTGGAGAACCATCGTGTAAAGCAAACTAGCCGTTGTTAGGTTATGTTTTGCTGAACTGTTAAGAAACTTTCCATTGCCCAAACCGAAAATCAGAACCAAACAAAAAGACAGACGCCCCCCCCCCCCCACCCACCCACCCGCCAGCAAAATCTCCACTTGGGCAATGGATTCATGTTCACGGAATATAATGTAATGTAACGAAATGTTAGCCTATGGCACGGAAAACTGAGTCTGATATTCCGTCCAGAATAGTAGGAAAGTAAATAAAACGATATTTTTCAGAGGTAACGTAAGAGAGATAAAATCCGAAGTTTAATCCTTTAAAAATGAGTTACCGTAACCGTGTCACTAGAATTACTACATTTTCACTCGTATCCGGACATTTTACTGCTGTCTCTGCACTCTCCGCGCGAGTGTTTTCACTGCCACATTCGCTCTCTTGTACGTGACACACAATTCGCCGTAATCGGGCACCGCAAGCAGCACGCCACAACGGTGGCCGCGCCGGAAAGAAATGTTTGCCGCCGCCATTGTCGCTTTTTGTACGGCGCCATTGTAGCAGTGGGTGTAATTTTTCGTGCGCTAGGATATGACTCGTAGACAAACAGAAGTGCGGCGGCGCTAACAATAGGAAAGCGACCCGCGCGCCGCGGCGCGCCGTCCCACCGGTGTGCGGGCGCAGAATACGGGGGCCACTGCCGCGAGAGTGCGCGCGCTCCGCTGAATGGCGAGGCCCCCCACCCTGCAGCTTGTTCGCCGCTGCTGGCGAGCAGAGCTCAGCGTGCCGTTGTCACGGGAATAGCGGTTACGGTAGGCTAGAAGCGCAACACCGTGCGTGTAGCGCTAGAAACAGAAAAGGAAGGTTACGGTTTTTCGTTTCGTCTGCACTAGAACAAGAACTCAAGTTCTTTTTCACAAGAATCATTCCGTCATTTGCATTAAGCGACAAACAGGAACCACGGATTGTCCCGAATGAGAGACCTGTGTGTTGCGTTCCAGATCAGTTCCGACATATTTTCACCTCGGAATACATCGATGTTCCAAAACAATATGGCCATATGCTTAATGTCTTGATGGTCCACCTTTGGAACGCAATACATGGTTTCGACAAAGCCTTGGTAGATTTCCAGAGGTATCTAGCACCAGATTTCTACGTAACAGGTCACGCATTTCCCGTTAATTACACTACTGGCCATTAAAATTCTTACACCTAGAAGAAATGCAGATGATAAACGGGTATTCACTGGACACATATATCACACTCGAACTGACATGTAATTACCTTTTCACGCAGTTTGGGTGCATAGATCCTGAGAAATCAGTACCCAGAACAACCACCTCTGGCCGTAATAACGGCCTTGATACGCCTGGGTATTGAGTCAAACAGAGCTTGGATGGCGCGTGCAGGTACAGCTGCACATGTAGCTTCAACACGATACCACAGTTCATCAAGAGTAGTGACTGGCGTATTGTGACGAGCCAGTTGCTCGGCCACCATTGACGAGACGTTTTCAATTGGTGAGAGATCTGGAGAATGTGCTGGCCAGGGCAGCAGTCGAACATTTTCTGTATCCAGAAAGGCCCGTATAGGACCTCCAACATGCGGTCGTGCATTATCCTGCTGAAATGTAGGGTGTCGCAGGGATCGAATGAAGGGTAGAGCCACGGGTCGTAACACATCTGAAATGTAACGTCCACTGTTCAAAGTGCCGTAAGTGCGAACAAGAGGTGACCGAACGTGTAATCAATGGCACCCCATACCATCAGGCCGGGTGATACGCCAGTATGGCAATGACGAATACACGCTTCCAATGTGCGTTCACCGCGATGTCGCCAAACACGAATGCGACCATCATGATGCTGAAAACAGAACATGGATTCATCCGAAAAAAGGACGGTTTGCCATTCGTGCACCCAGGTTCGTCGTTGAGTACACCATCGCAGACGCTCCTGTCAGTGATGCAGCGTCAAAGTTAACCGCAGCCATGATCTCCGAGCTGATAGTCCATGCTGCTGCAAACGTCGTCGAAGTGTTCGTGCAGATTGTTCTTGTCTTGCAAACGTCCCCATCTGTTGACTCAGGGATCGAGACGTGGCTGCACGATCCGTTACAGCCATGCGGATAAGATGCCTGTCATCCCGACTGTTAGTGATACGAGGCCGTTGGGATCCAGCACGGCGTTCCGTATTACCCTCCGATTCCATATTCTGCTAACAGTCATTGGATCTCGACCAACGCGAGCAGCAATGTCGCGATACGATAAACCGCAATCGCGATAGGCTACAATCCGACCTTTATCAAAGTCGGAAACGTGATGGTACGCATTTCTCCTCCTTACACGAGGCATCACAACAACGTTTCACAAGGCAATGCCGGTCAACTGCTGTTTGAGTATGAGAAATCGGTTGGAAACTTTCCTCATGTCAGCACGTTGTAGGTGTCGCCACCGGCGCCAACCTTGTGTGAGTGCTGTGAAAAGCTAATCATTTGCATATCACAGCATCTTCATCGTGTCTGTTAAATTTCGCGTCTGTAGCACGTCATCTACGTGGTGTAGCAATTTTAATGGCCAGTAGTGTACTTACCAGTGTGCCATGCCGGAGGTTCTCGCCTACTAGATCGGCAACCCTTCGGGCAGCTGTATCACGCTGGTAGCCGGCACTGCCTCTGCACGCCTCGATATCACGACGCCTTCAACACCTATCATCAGGTGGCGAAGCAGGTGCCTGCATAGCGCCACCAACAAGGGACCTACTCGCGTCCCTGCGCTACGTGACAGGGAAATAGCTCCAACAATATTCTGACGCAGGCAGTTAGACAGGTTGTATCATAATTAAAGGCGTAATGCACACACTTGAAAGTACACGATACTAGAAGCAAAAAAATCTCAGTAAACATAGGGTCGAAAATGCATACCTTAAGAGCTACGAGCATATTTTGGGAACTGGTAGAATGGACCAAAACAACAAAAAAAGGTCCAGTAAACATGTGCTCTAAAATGCATTCCGTAAGAGCTATGAGCACTTTTTCATCTTAGCTACCTGGAAACACAACTCTTCTAATGATTAAGTGCTCGAAACTTTTAAGGTATGCTTTTTATAGCACATGTTTGCCAGACATTTTTTTCTTATTTTGGTCCATACTACTACTTCCCAAAATATGGAAAGCAAATAACTTACGTAGAAGAGATTTGTTTCACAGTATCTAAGATGTAAAATTGCTCGTAGCTTTTAAGGTATGCATTTTCGGCCATATGTTTACTGTGCCTTTTTTGCTTCTAGTATCGTGTACTTCCAACTGTAAAGGTTTACGCCTTTAATTATGATACGCCCTGTATAAGCCGGGAACAGGACAGCACCAGCTTTCCTAGAGCACCTCCGGATCCAATTCATCAATCACAAAACCCAATCCGAGTACCAATTTCCCAACCACTCTTCACCAATCCAAATACCCTGCCACGCCACTACATCCATATTCCGCCTTCCATGCACCCCCATGCCGTATCCGTTCTCTCCCACCGGAATTTTAACAAACTTCCATTCCTCAACGATAAAATCCGTCCCGAGATACACCCCTCTTTCCAACCCTAATCCCCCCACACCGTCGTCTAATTTTCTCCTGCTCCCTTGATTTACCTTGCTGCCCTCTAGTCGCTACCTGCGGTTCAACAGGGGTCCACAGTCATAATCATCACCGCACCTTCATCATCACAATTTTTTCGTGTGTCACCTAGCAACACCATTATATCATGACATCACTCATGATCAAGGTACACACCCCATCAAACAGCACTGATCTCAAAGTCCATCGTTAGAGACAAACGCCACTGTCAGAAGTCATTATCGATTCTTCTTCCGGGCACACACCGGCTGATGTTCAGGAACGTTAGTTTCTGAAGAAGCACAGTGTGTCAATTATTATTGAAGTTATTCTGAATTAGACGTTCCGACCTTCAGCCCTTAAGTCCTTTCTTATTGCACATAAACAAGAAGAGTCGTCATCCTAGGACTCAGATTTAAAGGATACGGACTTTGCATCCAGTCAGTTATCTTCGCCGAACGTAGCGTCCAGAAAGTACTCATACCCGATTTGGCTCCAGGCAGTGTCTAGTTCCGAACGACCAAACGGGATAGCACAGTGGTTAGCACACTGGACTCGCGTTCGGGAAATGACGGCTCAAACCCGCGTCCGGGCATCCTGATTTAGATTTTCCGCGATTTCTCTAAATCGCTTAAGGCAAATGCCGGGATGGTTCCTTAGAAAGGACACTGCCACTTTACTTCTCCATCCTCCCTAATCCGACCGTAGCTCCGTCTCTAATGACCTCGTTGTCGACGGGACGTTAAACTTTAATCTGTTCCTCCTCCTGTACCGAACGGAGCATTCCGCCAGCATCTTCTCTGTGAACTTAGTTTCCGACCAGTACCTTCGGCGTTTAGACGCAGTCCGACCTTATTGTGATCCACAGTTATTTTGTAACTATTTTGTTATTTTTGTTACTTTATTCTTCGCCTTCATTTCCATAACATTGGACATTTTGTGTGTGTGCGTGTGGGAGGGGGGTATTCAATAAACTTGTTATAGCCTGGATATCGTCTACTTCAGAGTCGCTTGTGGGTGCGAAGCTGGAGCTCGACCGTGTCGCAGATGCGTCCAAATGAGCTAGAATCAGACGAATTTTGTGATCAAGTCAACAACGTGAGTTCACTATTATGCTCCTCAAAGAACTGCAGCTCCATTATGGATTATGGATTGGGTAGGGGAAGATATCAAGAATAAGGGGATGCAGTTCGTTTGCAATGATGTGCACGTTGTCCACAGCTATCATAGTGCCTTCCATTACCTCCACAGATCCTATGGAAACTCAGGTAAACGTCCCCCACAGAGTAATATTGTCCTATCCGTCTGCACTGTGTTGTTGTAATGGTTATTTTTCGTCGCTGAGAGCCAAAAGACTGTGGCATGTATTAAAATTCACTCTGTAAAATAATAGCAGATACATTTAAAGTCAATAATGGTGATTTCTATAGATTTTTACCTATTGTATCCTTTGTGTGGAACTATGTGTGTGTCCAGTTACTACACGTTTGCCGCTATAATGAAATACGTATTTCAACTTGCATTTCACCCCGATACCTGGGAAAACGCCACATTTTCTTTGGGGTAAGACGGTCGCTCATAGTACCTTTCTTTTTACAGGCAGATGATGCCTAGCAATTACGGAGAAATATTCTCATGGAACCAACGCTGTTGGTGGACCTGGGAGCTCCGAAACCAAGAGTCCTAAAGAATCCGTAAGCGCAGAAATTGCATCTAACACAAGTGATGCAGCCAAAGCAGGGATCTCTACCTCGTTTGGAAATATTGCACCGATACCAACTTTGGGAACGCCAGAGAAAAGGAGGAAGAAAACTCAGTGGTGCTGACAGACCACAAAACGCTACAAAGTTTGAAAGTAAAGCAACAGAAAAGGACTGACACGAGAAGAAAAAGTCCATGAACTCAAAAACGACGGAGAAAGTAAAATCGACTGCTGGATATAATAATTGTGTTGTGTGTGAAAGAAAAAGCTGACCCTAAGTAAACTACATTCAGTGCATTCACTGTAAGGAACATGCATATATGAAGCAGATATACACGTAACTACCGTATTGTAGAACAGTAAATATCAACAGTAGAACGGTTGGTAATTGCAATAAAAACTTTTATTTTGCACTACCTGACAGTAAAATATGTAATACACTTGGTGATGCTATCAAATTAATTTCGTCTCGGGGTGACATCCCTAGTACTCCAGTAGGCAAAACAGAAAAACTGCTACCAGACATGAAAGTTATGATGTTATCATGTACTTTGGTTATTTTGCGGTCTGTATCGTTGGTATAATGATTTCCCAATAGTCACAGCCACAAGAGGCATTTAGTCTCGCAGTGGGCAGTGGTCATAATGATCTGGCACACTAGCTGTCCATAGCTGACAAACGCCCAAAGAACCATAATGTCCATGTTAATGAAAACACAACGTGTTTTAAAAAGACTGATCTGATGTCACAAGTCTTCATCTTCTACATGTAAAGTTGAATCGATTTTAATTTACGTATCGAAACTAAAATTTACCACGGCGCCTGTTGAAATCAGCAGGCTCATATGGTTGCCGGTAGGGGATTCGTTAGTACAGCTGGGTTGCTCGCTCGTTCATTAGCCAATGTGAGTCGAGATAGAGAGGCAGCGATAACACAGGAACAGTAGGCATTCTGAGTTCTCCTTTCGAACCTCTGAAATTCACTAACAACTATGCAGCGTGATTTTCGTCGAAACTACGGCTCTATACGCTCGCCTCAAAGATGGATCAACTGTATGGAGCGTACAGATGTCGCACTGCACCACTGGTCACCTGATCTGAGGGTATGCGATTTATTTATTTTTGGGGGATGGGGGTGGGATTTATTTATTTTTTGGAATGGAGGTGGTGGCGGGAACGTTGAGGGTCTCCTTCCAAAAACCTTGGGTGAATGCGACGACCCAGTAGCTCCAGATATGTTCGTAAAAATATGGGATGAATTTCACAATCATCCGGATTTATCTCGTGCGTCGTGGGGGGGGGGGTCACATTTTACAGTTGCGAAAGGTAAATACAAACTTCGATCCTAAATGTAATTGTAAAAGTAATCCTACGTGGCATGTGCATGTTGTTAAAGATGTATCTATGTAAAATAGGATGGTTCATTTGAAACGTTGCAGTCCAAGTTTATAACTTCATTCATGCAAATCACGGCCGGCCAAATGTTGCAGACTGTGAAGAAGTGCGGAAGTGCGGCATAGGTGCGCCCGTCAGCGGGAAAAGCGGAACAGCGACATCTGTGACTAGACACGTACACCAAATGAGCGGCGACAGTTCCGCTTCCTTATTTACGCGGTACAAGGAGGACCGAAGCACACCCAGCCTAGCTTCCCTCTGGCGACTGTAGCCTTCCGAGAGATGTACAGAGAATTGGCGAATGTGGCAGAAAGACAACCCACGGGAGATCTCCGTTTCAGTGCTCGTGGTCTAGTGGCTAGCGTTGCTGCCTCTGGATTACGGGGTCCGGGGCTCGATTCCCGGCCGGGTGATGGATTTTCTCTGCCCGAGGATTGGATGTTTGTGTTTTCCACATCATATCATCATCATTATTATCCGTGACAGCGGCTAGGTTGGACTGTGTAAAAAAACTTGCATTATGAAAAAATTGGGACTTTGCACGGGCGCTGATGACCGCGCTATTCACCGCCCCACAAACCAAACGACAACATCATCATCATCTGTGTCTCAGTCGCTAACACGACTGGGAACTTCAACACAGCAGTAGGTGAAAACTCTCAGTGTTTGTTGTGCCACCGAACAATAGCGGCCAGTACAAGTTCACGACTGAAAGACACTACAGCTCATTTCATACAGATGAGTTTCGTGTACTGAATAGTGAAGAACGGCAAGCCAAATTATGTGCGCTTAAGAAAATGGATGAGGCACATCAACAGGTTTATAATTCAAGTCATAATAATTGCTACCTCTTCAACTTGCCAACATTGGCACGTTTCTTGCGTTACATTTGCATCTATTTTAATGTACAACATACTGTTTTCGATTTTCCAGAATGACAATCACAGTACACCTGCACTGTGAGCAAATTTCAAAACTGCATTAAGATCAGCAAGACCCGGGAAATCGTTTTCGAAGGGGATTTTGTACAAGACTATTTCACTGATGATGTACAACTTTTGTGTCCCACGTACGTTAGCACGTTTCAAGAAATCGGCATTTCCAAATACTGACACGACGTATAAGTGTTATGGTCGGCGATGTGCACAGACAGTTAATAAATGAGACTAAGGACTGTTGCTTTCTCTGTTGCGCTGGATGGAGCAACAGATCTTACAGATACAGCTCAGGTAGTGATATACTCACGAGGTATCGAAAACGCTCTGCATGTACCAGAGGACGTCTTGGATTTAGTGCCTCCGAAAGGGACTATGACAGGTGTAGACTTACTCAAAGCTGTCGAGCAAGCCATTGATGGTGTCTGTAAACACTGGAATTAGTTAATCTCAGTAGCCACGGATGGAGCACCGACAATGCGGGGCCATCAGAGGACTCACAGCGCCTATGCGCAATAATCTAGGACGGCACAGAAGAGACGTTGTATGGATTTCACTGCATTCCACATCGAGAGGCGCTTTGAGCAAAATCACTACCGTTGGAAAAATTATGGACATTGTTCTGCATACTCTGAAGTATCTGAAAACAGCTTATCCATCGCCAGTTTCGGCTGTTCTTGGAGGAATTAGGAGAAGAGTACGGCGACATACACTATGTGATCAAAAGTATCCGAACGCCTGGCTCAAAATGACTTACAAATTCGTGGCGCCCTCCATCGGTAATGCTGGAATTCAATATGGTGTTGGCCCACCCTTAGCCTTAATGACAGCTTGCACACTCGCAGGCATACGTGCAATCAGGTGCTAGAAGGTCGGTGAGGCTTGGCACGAAGTCGGCATTCCAAAACATCTCAAAGGCGTTCTATAGGATACAGGTGAGGACTCTGTACAGGCCAGTCCATTACAGAGATGTTATCGACGTGCAACCACTCCGCCACAGGCCGTGCATTATGAACAGGTGCTCGATCGTGTTGAAAAATGCAATTGCCATTCCCTAATTGCTCTTCAACAGTGGGAAGCAAGAAGTGCTTAAAACATCAATGTAGGCCTGTGCTGGGATAGTGCCTCGCAAAACAACATGAGGTGCAGGCCCCCTCCATGAAAAACACGACCACACCACACCACCATCGCCTCCGAATTTTACTGTTGGCACTGATGACGATCATGGGGCATTCGCCATACCCACACCCTGCCATCGGATCGCCACATTGTGAGTGACCGCGCAGTTTAGAGCGCCCTGTCACGGATTGTGCGGCCTCTCCCACCGGAGGTTCGAGTCCTTCCTCAGACATGGGTGTGCGTGTGTTGTTCTTAGCATAAGTTAGGTTAAGTTCGTTGAAGTAGTTTGTAAGTCAAGGGACCGATGACCTCAGCAGTTTGATCCCTTAGGACTTCACACACGTATGTGAACATGTGCCACATTCATCACTTCACACAACGTTTTTCCACCGTTCAATCGTCGAATGTTTACGCTCCTTACACCAAGTGAGACGTCGTTTGACATTTACCGGCGCGATGTGTGGCTTACGAGCAGCCGCTCGACCATGGAATCCAAGTTTTCTCACCTGCCGCCTAACTGTCGTAGTACTTGCAGTGGATCCTGATGCAGTTTGGAATTCCTGTGTGATGGTCTGGATGGATGTCTGCCTATTACACATTACGACCCTATTCAACTCTCGGCGGTCTCTGTCAGTCAACAGACGAGATCGGAATGTACATTTTTGTGATGAACGTATCCCTTCACGTTTCCACTTCACTTTCAGATCGGAAACAGTGGACCTAGCGATGTTTTGGAGTGTGGAAATCCCGCGTACAGGCATATGACACAAGTGACACCTAGTCACCTGACCATGTTCGATGTCCGTGAGTTCCGCGAAGCGCCCCATTCTGCTCAATCACGATGTCTAATAACTACTGAGGTCGCTGATATCGAGTACCTGGCAGAAAGTGGCAGCACCATGCACCTAATATGAGAAACTTATGTTTTTGGGGGTGTCCGGTTACTTCTGATCACATATTGTACCTTTTATACCGAAGTACGCTGGCTCAGTCGAGGTAAAATGCTGAAAAGATTTTTTGATTTACGTTTAGTCGTAGTACATTTCCTACATGAGAATGGAAAGAGTGAACCGAAATTGGAAGACTGTTGCTGGATATCAGACCTTGGATTTCTCGTGCACACTACGTCTCACGTGACCAGCCTAAACGATAGTTTGCAAGTTGAAAATAATTTATTTTTGACAAGTTGGAAAAAGTAAATGATTTTTAAACCAAGCTTGCTCTTTGGAAGAGCCAACTATTGTCTGAAAACACTGCACATTTCCCTACCCTTTATTTGTCCACTTAAGTGCTAGATTGTAAAAAGATGTGTCAATAATTGCAAAAATTAAGGAGCAATTTCGAGCACGATTTGTAAATGTTACGAGTGTGTCTCTCATCATTCGTTGCTGTGCAGGGCCGTTTCCAGTATCAGTTGAACATGGTCTGAATCCTCCACAGATAGGCCTGATCGATCTGCAGTGCAATATACGGCTGAGAGACAAGTTCTTTGCAGTACGAAGCACAAACGAATTCTACAAAAACTTTCTGCAGCAAGAACTTCCATGCCTGCATCACGAAGCTGCGAGAGTTAAGCCCATATTCGGATCTACTTATGTGTGCGAAAGATTTTTCTCCATAATGCAAAATGAATAAATCAAGGTATCGATCTAGTATAAATGACGAAAATCTTTGCGGCTGCTTGCGTTTAACAAAGTGCCGTGCTCTTGTACCCCATGTAAACTTTATCGTTTCACATCACCAATGACAATCATGTTTCAGATTTCTTTCTTTTTCTAATTTAAAATTATTATTCACTAAGTGTCCCTCATCCTGCACACTGTGCCTACCGTGGGCGTAAAGGCAATCCGGCGTATTTATGCACCATCTGTTTTTATGTTTTGTTGTAGAACCGCGGCGTTTGTTGATAGGGCGATGGAATAACACGATAACTTTGACCGCATTGCATTGCATGACTGCATTGCACACAGTGAAAAGAACACGAGTGTTCTCCTAGTACAGTGTATCCTAGTTAGTAGACAAAGTGAAGCTGCGACGTCTGTGCTTAGAAACATACACTAAATGAGCGGTGACGATTCTGTATGCCTGTTTACATGTCTGATAAGTGTGCATACTGTGATCAGGAAGTTGCACATGTTGCAGTAGCTCCGCACATGACTGGACGGCCCTGATGTAGATCCTATGGTCTTGCGACATCGGATAAAACTCTTGGAAACACGTCATACCTATCAGCTGGGCGACAGCGTTATAGGCATTCTTTGTGGAATTTCTCAGTTATTGGATGTTGAATCATTAATGTGAAAAAGTACAGCCAGTTTAATCGACGCTTATTTTGTAAAAAAAAAAGTCATGAAAATGACTAAGTCACGCTCATCTCAGTTCACGAGCAACGATTCTCCGTCAGCTTGTGGACTGGAATTGTAAAAGGTCACCTAATGTGACCTTTCTTGAAAGTCTCGCAGACATACAGCCGGTTGATTTGCCCGTTACAGAACGAAATTTCGACGGCGTAGCGTGCCATCATCATCAGATAACTGCTGCTGACTGAGGTCCTGAGTCATATAAATTTTTTCTCTCTCCCTCGCCCGCTCCCCCGCTACCAATTCCGTTTTGTATTATCGCGAAATAGGGGAGAGAGTGGCACTGACATGATACAGGATTCTGGGAGGACATTATTAAAACAAAAGCGTTTTTCGTTGCGGCGGAATCTTCTCACAAAATTTCAGTAACCAACTTTCTCTTCCAAGTTCGATGAAGCCTTTGCCAGACACTTAAGTGTGATTTCCAGAGTATCCCTATAAATGTAGATGTTGCTGTAGATGTAGACCGTGCGTTCTGCACTTCAATCAATTTAAATCCATTATTCTTGTGGATTATGTTCTTTGTAGACCAATTTCGATGGTCTCTTTATTAAGACAGTCACAAAAGAAGGACATAGTTTTCAAAATTTTTGTGGCTTCATGCCTCACTTTACGGATTATGCAGTTTGCAGCAGTTGCTGATTTCGTTGGCCGTTGGAGATCGGTGTGCCGTCTTAGTTCGGTGCTCTTTCTATCAACGTTGAGAATGGTCTGTTCGAAGTACGCCTTTCAGCACCCACGCGTTATCTGGTAGACGCCAGGTTTCATACTTTACTGAACCTGCAAGAGATTTAGTACTGACCGGCGGGCGAAACGTTCATTTGATCTTTCGTCGCCCCAAAATCCTGCCACTTTTTTTGTCGTTGTGGGTTTATTCCCTTCAGGTGTTTGTTGTGGTGTCGTCTTCTGTCCGAAGGCGTGTCGAACTTGCAGGCCCCTTTTCATCCATGGTGAACTGCATCTGCTTGTGGACAGAGTACAAGAGTTGCAAGAAAACTTGTAGCTCTGGTTTTTTTGGTGCGCATTAGTTAGTGTTAGTCCGAATATTGGCCAAAATATTTGGACAGAGAGAACGTGATTTAAGCACCACACCACTTCAAAATTAATGTTCGTGACCACTTTCACCACTGATGCGCTCATCGTCGGATTAGACAAAATGATCGTGTCGCATGGTGAGAGCATTCGCCGGATCTCACTCCTGCAGTGTTTTCTCTTTGCGATCACATAAATTGTTACTGTATGACGGCGAAATAGGAACTGATAAGAAACTGATTAACAAGATCTTTTCTGAAATTTCCTGGCAGATTAAAACTGTGTGCCGGACCGAGACTCGAACTAGGGACCTCTGCCTTTCACGGGCAAGTGCTCTACCAACTGAGTTACCCAAGCACGACTCACGGGGCGTGAGTCGTGCTTGGGTAGCTCAGTTGGTAGAGCACTTGCCCGTGAAAGGCAAAGGTCCCGAGTTCGAGTCTCGGTCCGGCACACAGTTTTAATCTGCCAGGAAGTTTCATATCAGCGCACACTCCGCTGCAGAGTGAAAATCTCATTCTGACAAGGTCTTTTCTGCCTATCACACTGTGTAACGGGCAACATAAAAATTTGAGACATTGCGGGATAATTTAATGCGGCGCTGAAATGCATGCATTCTGGCTGACGGACATCATTTCAAACATTTTTTATCATTGCTACAAGGAACGTGTAATTTTTATCAATGGAAACGAAATGTTCACCTACGGCGCTAGTTCCCCATTTTGGAACACCCTGCATGTTCTGCGAATAACTATAAAGTGTGTGAGACAGAACTTAAGTACCGCAAATTTAGTTTTTTTCTGCTGATCCATTCAGGAACAGCTCTTTGAATTATTGCATGTTTGTTCTTACTATTACTTTACTTTTATATTCAAGGTTCCATAACAACTTTAAGTAGGAAGATAAAAATATATCGAGGTTCTGCCCTAATCTTGGAATAGCCCAATCAGGTTTCTGCGAGATAATCGGCGCCTCTCTTTTAAGTGTTTATCGTCATATATTTTGCGGCGTTTCTGCTACATCCTCCAAGGGTATAAGCAATCCTAACAGTGGTTCAAATGGCTCTGAGCACTATGGGCCTCAACTTCTGAGGTCATTAGTCCCCTAGAACTTAGAACTAGTTAAACCTAACTAACCTAAGGACATCACACACATCCATGCCCGAGGCAGGATTCGAACCTGCGACCGTAGCGGTCGCGCGGTTCCAGACTGCGGCGCCTAGAACCGCACGGCCACTTCGGCCGGCCTCCTAACAGTGCTGCAGCCCTCCTTTCCTTTCCGTTAATCAAACCGAGACCCATGTACATTACCACATTTCACTGTAAATTGCAAAACTGTTTTGTATTTCCACACACAAAATTCAGTTTTCCGTTATTCTGCCAAATAACGAAAGCATGCTGGCTGATTCATCTGTACGATGATTCCACTTCACATAACCAAAGTTTGCTATTCCAAGATACGTATAATCTGACTGAATCCAGCAATGACTCAGTCTCATATTCAGACGCAACCACATATCTTAGGTTACGAAAGTGGACAACTTATCTCTATATTAACAGCATTTTGCGATGAGTCATATGGAAGGTTGATTCTAGTGCACAGCTTATTTAATATTAGTACAACATCTATCGGTAACATGCTATGATGTATATGCGTGTGAAAAGTCTGAGACACCGGCTAATACACTGTCCTGTTGCAGTGATGTGACCATCTGTCAAAATCCTGGCTAACCTTTAGCAGTGCGGGCCGCTCCGAGACATGCAGGAAGATAGTCAGTGAGGTTCTAGAAGGTTCTGTGAAGTCACGCCGATTGCAGTGCCGTGGTCAGATGCGCTAGGTTTCTCGGTTGAAGGTCCATGGTGCGAACAGCCCGATCGAAGTGGCCCCACACATTCTCGACTGTGTTTTAGTCCAGGGAGTTTGGTGGCCAGGGAGTACGGTAATCTCATCCTGGTGTTCTTCGAACACCGCACGCATGTATATTGCGAGCTGTGTGACACGTTGCATTGTCCTTCTGGTAGATGCCATCGTGCCGAGGAAAAACTAACCACATGCAGGGTTAGACATGGTCCCCATGGATAGATGCATACTTGTGTTGATTCTTTGTGCCTTCCAGAATGACGAGACCACCCAGGGAATGCCGCGAGAAGATCCCCAAACCACAATGCTCCCTCCTCCGGCTTGGATCCATCAGACGATTGATGTAGTGTGTTTGCCTTCAGACGTTACACGCCGTAAAATGTGATCCCCTGGAAAGGTCACCTGTCGCCACTCAGTGGACGCCAAGTTCTGATATTGCCCATTCCCATCGGATTACGGAAGGATGGGGAAGAAAGTCGGCGGTGCTCTTCCAAAGGAACCATCCCGGCATTTGCCTGAAGCGATTTAGGTAAATCAGGGAAAACTTGAATCAGAATGGCCGGATGCGGGTTTGAACAATCGTCCTTCCGAATGCCTGTCTAGTGTACTAACCTCTGTGCCACTTAACTCGGTAGTGTGATATTGGCGTGAAAATTCCATCCTTCGTCACCAATGAACAGCAGTCAGCACGGGTGCATGAACTATGCTGCGGAAGCCCATAAGCCGTAACGTTCGCTGAGCGTTAGTTAAGAAGATACTGTTAGTAGCCCCTTGGTTCGTCTGGGCGGTCAGTTGCTCAACAGTTCCACGTCTGTTCCCCTGTACACATCTCCACAGCCATGGTTCACCACAGTCACCTACAGCAGATGTAGTTTTGGAGGTTTTTTTCCCCTCAGTCTTCTGAATGGTTTGACGCGGCTAGCCACGAATTCCTCTCCTCTGCTAACCTCTTCGTCTCAGAGTAGCACTTGCAACCTACGTCCTCAATTATTTGGTGGATGTATTCCAATCTCTGTCTACCTCTACAGTTTTAGCCCTCTACAGCTACCTCTAGTACCATGGAAGCCATTCCCTCATGTCTTAACAGATGTCCTCTCATCCTGTCCTTCTCTTTATCAGTGTTTTCCACATATTCCTTTCCTCTCAGATTTTCCGTAGAACCTCCTCATTCCTTACCTTATCAGTCCACATAATTTTGAACATTCGTCTGCAGCACCACATCTCAAATGCTTCGATTCTCTTCTGTTCAGGTTTTCCCACAGTCCATGTTTCACTACCATGCACTGCTGTACTCCACACGTACGTTCTCAGAAATTTCTTTCTCAAATTAATGCCGATATTTGATATTAGTGGACCTCTCTTGGTCAGGAATGCCCTTTTCGACATTGCTAGTCTGCTTTTGATGTCCTCCTTTCTCCGTCCGTAATTGGTTATTTTACTGCCTAGGTAGCAGAATTTCTTAACTTCATCTTCTTCGTGACCATCAACCCTGATGTTCTCATTTCTACTACTTCCCCTTAACTTCGTCTTTCTTCGATTTACTCTCAGTCCATACTCTGTACTCATTAGACTGTTCATTCCGTTCAGCAGATCATGTAATTCTTCTTCACTTTCACTCAGGATAGCAATGCCATCAGCGAATCGTATGATTGATATCCTTTCACCTCGAATTTTAATTCCACTCCTCGACCT
This sequence comes from Schistocerca piceifrons, assembly GCF_021461385.2. NCBI lineage: Eukaryota > Metazoa > Arthropoda > Insecta > Orthoptera > Acrididae > Schistocerca > Schistocerca piceifrons. Next base: position 381,321,633 of record NC_060139.1, read on the forward strand.
TTCTTTTATTTCCATCATTGCTTCCTCTATGTACAGATCGAACAGTAGGGGCGAAAGGCTACATCCTTGTCTTACACCCTTTTTCATACGAGCACTTCGTTCTTGGTCGTCCACACTTTATTATTCCAAATGTGTGTGAAATCTTATGGGTCTTAACTGCTAAGGTCATCAGTCCCTAAGCTTACACACTACTTAACCTAAATTACCCTAAGGACAAACACACACACCCATGCCCGAGGGAGGACTCGAACCTCCGCCGGGACCAGCTGCAGAGTCCATGACTGCAGCGCCCTAGACCGCTCGGCTAATCCCGCGCGGCTTTATTATTCCCTCTTGGGTGTTGTACATATTGTATATCACTCGCCTCTCACTATAGCTTACTCTACTTTTCTCAGAACTTCGAACATCTTGCAACATTTTACAGTGTCGAATACTTTTTCCAGGTCGACAAATCCTTTGAACGTGTCTTGATTTTTCTTTAGTCTACCTTTCCTAATGCCAAACTGATAGTCATCTAGCGCATCCTCAATTTTCTTTTCTATTCTTCTGTATATTATTCTTGTAAGCACCTTGGATGCATGAGCTGTTAAGCTGGTTGTGCGCTAATTCTCGCACTTATCAGGTCTTTCCGTCTTCGGAATTGTGCGCATAATGCTTTTCCGAAAGTCACATGGTATGTCGCCAGACTCATATATTCTACACACCAACGTGAATAATCGTTTTGTTGCCACTTCTCCCAATGATTTCAGAAATTCTAATGGAATATTATCAACTCCTTCTGCCATATTTGATCTTAAGTCCCTAAAAGCTCTTTTAAATTCTGATTCTAATACTGGAAATGGAAATGCCGTGTCGCTAGGGCCTCCCGTCGGGTAGACCGGTCGCCTGGTGCAAGTCTTTCGAGTTGACGCCACTGCGGCGACTTGCGTGTCGATGGGGATGAAATGATGATCATAAGGGCAACACAACACCCAGTCCCTGAGCGGAAAAAATCTCCGACCAAGCCGTGAATCGAACCCGGGCCGTTATGCATGACATTCCGTCGCGCTGACCCCTCAGCTACCAGAGGCGGACATTCTAATACTGAATCGCCTATATCTTCTAAATCGACTCCTGTTTCTTCTTCTATTACGTCAAACAAATCTTCCCCCTCAGAGAGGATTTCAATGTTTTCTTTCCACCTATCCGCTCTTTCCTCTGCATTCAACAGTGGAATTCCCGTTGTTCTCTTAATGTTATCACCCTTGGTTTTAATGTCACCAAACGTTGTTTTGACTTTCCGACAATCATTTCTTTTTCGAAGTGTTCAGATTTTTTCTGCGGTCATTTCGTCTTAGCTTCCATGCACTTCCTATTTATTTCGTCCTACAGTGACTTTTATTTCTCTATTACTGAGTTTCCCGGAACATTTCTGTACTTCCTCCTTTCATCGATCAATTGAAGTATTTCTTCTGTTACCCATAGTTTCTTTGCAGTTTCCTTCTTTGTACCTATGTTTTCCTTCCCAACTTCTGTGATGGTCCTTTTTAGAGATGTCCATTCCTCTTCAACTGTACTGCCTACTAAACTATTCCTTATTGCTGTATGTACAGTGTTAGAGAACTTCACGCGTATCTTGTCACTCCTTAGTACTTCTGTGTCCCACTTGTTTGCGTATTGATTCTTCCTGACTAATGCATTAAACTTCAGCCTACTCTTCATCGCTACTACATCGTGATCTGAGTCTATGGGTGAGCCTTACAATCCAGTATCTGGTTTCGGAATCTCTGTCTGACCATGATGTAATCTAATTGAAATCTTCCCGTATCACCCGACCTTTTCCAAGTATACCTCCTCAGCTTGTGGTTCTTGAACAGAGTATTCACTATTACTAGCTGAAACTTGTTACAGAACTCAATTAGTCTTTCTCCTCTCTCATTCCTTGTCCCAAGTCTATATTCTCCTGTGACCCTTTCTTCTAGTGCTTCCCATACAACTGCGCTTCAGTTTCCCACAACTATTAGATTTTCATATCCCTTTACATACTGTATTACCCTTTCAATATCCTCATACACTTTCTCTATCTCTTCATCTTCCGACTGCGACGTCGGCATGTATACCTGAACTATCGTTGTCGGTGTTGGTCTGCTGTCGATTCTGATAAGAACAACCCTATCACTGAATTGTTCACAGTGACACACCCTCTACCCTACCTTCCTATTCATAACGAATCCTACTCCCGTTATACCATTTTCAGCTGCTGTTGATATTACCCTATATTCATCTGACCAGAAATCCTTGTCTTCTTTCCACTTCACAGAACCCTACTATACCTAGACTGAGCCTTTGCATTTCCCTTTTCTAGTTTCCCTACCACGTTCAAGCTTCTGACATTCCACACCCGACTCGTGGCATATTATCCTTCCATTGGTTATTCAATCTTTTTCTCATGGTAACCTCCCCTTTGGCAATCTCCTCCCGGAGATCCGAATGGGGAATATTCCGGAATCTTTTATCAATGGAGAAATCATCACGACACTTCTTCAATTACAGGCTACATGTCCTGTGGATACACGTTACCTGTCTTTAATGCAGTGGTTTCCTTTGCCTTCTGCATCCTCATGCCATTGATCATTGCTTATTTTTCCGTCTTTAGGAGCAGTTTACCAACCCTAGCACAAGAGAGTATCCTAAACCTCCGTTCGCTCCTCCGCCCTCTATGACAAGGCCGTTGCCAGAATGAGGGGTGACTTCTTATGCCAGAAGTCTTCGGCCGCCAATGTCGATTATTAATCAAAATTTAAGCAGCGGCGGGATTCGAATCCGGGGCCGAAGACGTTTTGATTATGAATCAAAGACGCTACCCATAGACCACGGGTTAGAGATTAGAGTGTTCAAACAGACAGACACGACGATTTTAGATAAAACATTAAATTATGGTATTTTTTCGTGAATCGATTTTGATGAAGTAACGCCTGTACCTTGCCCCAAGTTACGGTCACGTTACCTGTGGAAACCCCATGAAATTTCGTGAAGTACGAGGGTTACTCAAAAACTAATGCACCACTTTTTTTTCTGTGCCGATAACAATGCTACGAATGCAAAACGTTACGTATGTATTATTTGAAGTCTACTGAGTGAGTGCGCCACGTTTCCGCCACTTCCGACAGATACAGTAGCTGCAGGACAGTTTCAAAATTGCGTCTGTAAGTGATGTACGTTACAAGCAACGTGCCGTCATTGAATTTCTCACTGCAGAGAAAGAAACTGTGGTAAATATTCACAAACGCTTGTGCAAAGTCTATGGAGCATCTGCTGTCGACAAAAGTACAGTTAATCACTGGGCACGGAGGATGAGGTCATCAGAAGGCGGTTCGACGGGGCTCCACGATTTGCAGCGGTCGGGGAGACCATCCACGGCTGTCACACCTGACCTAGCCCCCTCGAACTTCCACTTGTTTGGGTCTTTAAAGGACACCATTTGTGGAAGACATTTTGAAGGCGATGAGGAAGCGATTCACGCAATGCAGCACTGGCTCCGCCACCAGGACAAGGGATATAAACGCCCTTGTTTCGCACTGGAGGAAGGCCATAGAACGGGATGAAGATTACGTGGAAAAATATGATGTGTAGATAAAACACTATTCTTTCGTGTGTGTAATTCTCATTATGTTTAATAAAGAACTGTTGAAGAAAAAAATGCGGTCCATTACTTTCTGGGCAACCCTCGTAGTTTTGGAGATACTGTTTTCAGACAGACAAGGCGATTTTACAGTTTTATTATTAGTAATAGATATGTAGATAACATTACCAGCAATGGCACTATTACACCTCCCTTGGAACGCTATTTCTTCTGTCTGACAACAGTTCTCCATCGATAACAACTTTCTGCGATTTGCTTCTCAAAGATTTTATCAAATCAGTCGCAGATGTGTTTACACATTCCATACAAGCATATTCTTTTAATAGTGTCGACTGGTACCGTGAGGAAAGTTTATAAAACTGAATCTACTGAGTTGCGTGTATCCATGATACTCCTCCAGAGGCATCATGCGATAAGAGAGCGTGTTGTGTTTCGCATGAACGATGATTACGGAACTCATGCAGCTAGCCACGGGGATGGTCATTTCATTGCATCTGAGATCGCCGCTGGATTACTGAAGTAAGATGGTGTCTGCAAATCCAAGGGAAACCACAAACATAAAGATTACAGGGTTAAGTGTCGAATTTGATAAAACTCGACGAAAGCGTAGGGCCGTGAAACGGTACAATTAAGATGCGATTAGAAAACTCACTGCGAGATAAAGATTATGACTGAAATGTGCAGACTGACTTGTCTCTATGATATACCACAAATACCGTTCAGACACACTTCAGTTATCTCGAATTGCGCTTGACAACATACAGTGGTGGCTGCCGCCATTGATGAAGGTACTAATGGGCTCCATAGAAAGCTGCTTTTCTTAACAGTCAGGTACCATAGCCACACAAAATTTCTGAAACAACAGCATTTCAGCCACACGCTGTAATTCTTGTTTATTTCACACGACTGGCCGGTTTCGGATGCTACGCCATCTTCAAGCGATAGTTTACGTGCGTAAGGACAGGTCACCAAGATGGCTAGCCACCAGTATAGGGCGCGCAAATCTGTAACTTAAGAGAAGTTGTCTACATCTACATCTACATCTACATCTACATCTATACTCCGCGAGCCACCTTACGGTGTGTGGCGGAGGGTACTTATTGTACCACTATCTGATCCCCCCTTCCCTGTTCCATTCACGAATTGTGCGTGGGAAGAACGACTGCTTGTAAGTCTCCGTATTTGCTCTAATTTCTCGGATCTTTTCGTTGTGATCATTACGCGAGATATATGTGGGCGGTAGTAATATGTTGCCCATCTCTTCCCGGAATGTGCTCTCTCGTAATTTCGATAATAAACCTCTCCGTATTGCGTAATGCCTTTCTTGAAGTGTCTGCCACTGGAGCTTGTTCAGCATCTCCGTAACGCTCTCGCGCTGACTAAATGTCCCCATGACGAATCGCGCTGCTTTTCGCTGGATCATGTCTATCTCTTCTATTAATCCAACCTGGTAAGGGTCCCATACTGATGAGCAATACTCAAGAATCGGACGAACAAGCGTTTTGTAAGCTACTTCTTTCGTCGATGAGTCACATTTTCTTAGAATTCTTCCTATGAATCTCAACCTGGCGCCTGCTTTTCCCACTATTTGTTTTATGTGATCATTCCACTTCAGATCGCTCCGGATAGTAACTCCTAAGTATTTTACGGTCGTTACCGCTTCCAATGATTTACCACCTATGGCATAATCGTACTGGAATGGATTTCTGCCCCTATGTATGCGCATTATATTACATTTATCTACGTTTAGGGAAAGCTGCCAGCTGTCGCACCATGCATTAATCCTCTGCAGGTCCTCCTGGAGTACGTACGAGTCTTCTGATGTTGCTTCTTTCTTGTAGACAACCGTGTCATCTGCAAATAGCCTCACGGAGCTACCGATGTTGTCAACTAAGTCATTTATGTATATTGTAAACAATAAAGGTCCTATCACGCTTCCCTGCGGTACTCCCGAAATTACCTCTATATCTGCAGATTTTGAACCGTTAAGAATGACATGTTGTGTTCTTTCTTCTAGGAAATCCTGAATCCAATCACAAACCTGGTCCGATATTCCGTAAGATCGCATTTTTTTCACTAAACGTAAATGCGGAACCGTATCAAATGCCTTCCTGAAGTCCAGGAATACGGCATCAATCTGCTCGCCAGTGTCTACGGCACTGTGAATTTCTTGGGCAAATAGGGCGAGCTGAGTTTCACATGATCTCTGTTTGCGGAATCCATGTTGGTTATGATGAAGGAGATTTGTATTATCTAAGGACGTCATAATACGAGAACACAAAACATGTTCCATTATTCTACAACAGATTGACGTAAGCGAAATAGGCCTATAATTATTCGCATCTGATTTATGGGAACGACCTGCGCTTTCTTCCAGTCGCTAGGTACTTTACGTTCTTCCAGCGATCTACGATAAATTGCTGATAGAAAGGGGGCAAGTTCTTTAGCATAATCACTGTAGAATCTTAAGGGTATCTCGTCTGGTCCGGATGCTTTTCCGCTACTAAGTGATAGCAGTTGTTTTTCAATTCCGATATCGTTTATTTCAATATTTTCCATTTTGGCGTCCGTGCGACGGCTGAAGTCAGGGACCGTGTTACGATTTTCCGCAGTGAAACAGTTTCGGAACACTGAATTCAGTATTTCTGCCTTTCTTCGGTCGTCCTCTGTTTCGGTGCCATCGTGGTCAACGAGTGACTGAATAGGGGATTTAGATCCGCTTACCGATTTTACATATGACCAAAACTTTTTAGGGTTCTTGTTTAGATTGTTTGCCAATGTTTTATGTTCGAATTCGTTGAATGCTTCTCTCATTGCTCTCTTTACGCTCTTTTTCGCTTCGTTCAGCTTTTCCTTATCAGCTATGATTCGACTACTCTTAAACCTATGATGAAGCTTTCTTTGTTTCCGTAGTACCTTTCGTACATGATTGTTATACCAAAGTGGATCTTTCCCCTCGCTTTGGACCTTAGTCGGTACGAACTTATCTAAGGCGTACTGGACGATGTTTCTGAATTTTTTCCATTTTTGTTCCACATCCTCTTCCTCAGAAATGAACGTTTGATGGTGGTCACTAAGATATTCTGCGATTTGTGCCCTATCACTCTTGTTAAGCAAATATATTTTCCTTCCTTTCTTGGCATTTCTTATTACACTTGTAGTCATTGATGCAACCACTGACTTATGATCACTGATACCCTCTTCTACATTCACGGAGTCGAAAAGTTCCGGTCTATTTGTTGCTATGAGGTCTAAAACGTTAGCTTCACGAGTTGGTTCTCTAACTATCTGCTCGAAGTAATTCTCGTACAAGGCAGTCAGGATAATGTCACAAGAGTCTCTGTCCCTGGCTCCAGTTCTGATTGTGTGACTATCCCATTCTATACCTGGTAGATTGAAGTCTCCCCCTATTACAATAGTATGATCACGAAACTTCTTCACGACGTTCTGCAGGTTCTCTCTGAGGCGCTCAACTACTACGGTTGCTGATGCAGGTGGTCTATAGAAGCATCCGACTATCATATCTGACCCACCTTTGATACTTAACTTAACCCAGATTATTTCACATTCGCATTCGCTAATAACTTCACTGGGTATTATTGAATTCTTTACTGCTATAAATACTCCTCCACCATTGGCGTTTATCCTATCCTTGCGGTATATATTCCATTCTGTGTCTAGGATTTCGTTACTGTTCACTTCCGGTTTTAACCAACTTTCCGTTCCTAATACTATATGCGCACTATTTCCTTCAATAAGAGATACTAATTCAGGAACCTTGCCCTGGATACTCCTGCAGTTTACCAATATTACGTTAACTTTTCCTGTTTTTGGTCTCTGAGGACGGACGTTCTTTATCAACGATGATAATGTCCTCTCTGGGAAGCCGTCAGGTATTTTATCGTTTCGCCCAAGGGGAGGTCCCTCTAACCTAAAAAACCCCCGTGTGCACGCCACACGTACTCTGCTACCCTAGTAGCTGCTTCCGGTGTGTAGTGCACGCCTGACCTGTCTAGGGGGGCCCTACAGTTCTCCACACAATAACGGAGGTCGATGAATTTGCAACCGTTATAGTCGCAGAGTCGTCTGAGCCTCTGGTTTAGACCCTCCACACGGCTCCAAACCAGAGGACCGCGATCGACTCTGGGCACTATGCTGCAGATATTAAGCTCAGCTTGCACTCCGCGTGCGATGCTGGTTGTCTTCACCAAATCAGCCAGCCGCCGGAAGGAACCAAGGATGGCCTCAGAACCCAAGCGGCAGGCGTCATTCGTTCCGACATGTGCTACTATCTGCAGCCGGTCACACCCAGTGCGTTCAATAGCTGCCGGAAGGGCCTCCTCCACATTACGGACGAGACCCCCCGGCAAGCACACCGAGTGCACACTGGCATTCTTCCCCGACCTACCCGCTATTTTCCTGAGGGGCTCCATAACCCGCCTAACGTTGGAGCTCCCTATAACTAATAGGCCCGCCCTCTGTGACTGTCGGGACCTTGCCGGAGAATCGGCCACTGGCCCAACAGGCGAGGCATCCTGTGGTGGCTCGGAAACGATGTCGTCCGTAAAACTGATATACAAACAGTTTAGAAACACTTTCATAAACGATAAAACCGCCCAGTGAGAGTCAGTTGTAGAAAAGTACATTGTCATAGTGTTTCCTGTCGTCAAACAGGTAATAATATCATCAACTGAGTGGAAGCCGTCGTACCCGTTCGCGTCAGCGCAAAGACTGTCGTTGTAAAGGCACTCAGGGGTGAGACTAAACCTGCCGCACCAGCATATTGTATGTATGCCGCTCAACCACCTGGTCATAGTGGTCCTCTGCGAAAAGCATCCTGTACAACGGCACACTTGGTCCCGAATTAAATCATGATCGCTAACTTAATAAGTGTAAGGTTCTAGGACGGGGGAGGGGGATGGGGAGGAAGGAGAGTAGAAAAGTAGTTGTAAACAAGACAAAAAACACAACTAATGAACAGGCAGTGTTGGACACCAATCGACATACCTCTGAAAGCTGTCGGGAGAACAGTGTAACTTCTTCCTGCTGTCAATCCGATTTGGTCTTCACTTTCTCTCCAGCGAGTGTCAGATGCTTTAACCCCTGTGACAGAAAATCAGCAATTAAAATAGAAACATTTTATTGAGCTTCCGTAATAAGAATGTTGTCTTCACTGATAGCGAGCAACAAAATGTCACCTTGATTAATGTGTAAAAAATCAGATTAATACCAAGTGAATTTTGATATGCTCACTGGCTGTGTCCCTATATGGGGTGAGCATAGTCTACTGCTCACGTTCTCAAAATCAAACCGGTCTAGTCAAGTGATTTTTGGACTTTGCTGCTTGTCTACAATTTGCCGTAATAGCTAATTTTGGACATTAAACGTATTCGCCTGTTTTATATACGTTTCTGAACGTATGAGCTTCACTAACAGCTATGGTACGATTTTTTCGTTGCCACGGATGTGAAGAGAAGTATGTGAGAAAAGGACCAGTTAATTTACATAGGTATATACAACAAATATCTTTACGTGCTGAAAAATATCGAGACACGGTATTATAAAGACTTCTACCGTACAGATAATTTCTGCGATTTTATGGTCATGTGTTTACGAGACAAGTGCCAGATAAATTTGTAAGTGCGTTTGAGTAAACTGCCAGTCAGCGTATACATATCGGTGCTACGTTAACACGCAGATGAAATTTATACATGACAGTCTGATTAACGTCATTCAATCTATTAGGTTCTCAGGCTCTTGTCAGTATCTAAGTATTCCTGCAGGAAATAGTTTTCCATACAGTGACACTGTGCGCAATTAAATAGACCAGATTCGACATATGAAACAGTGCTACAGAAAACGTAAAATTATATATATATTTGGCTCTCACTCCTTTTATTAGCCCAAAATTCAAGCTCTGATTTTGATTTATTTTTTGTTTTTTATGCATAGTGCATGTTTTTACTTTTCTGATGAGATGGCAAAAAAATGTTCTAGGTATTTTACTTGTCTACAAAAAACAGAAGCGTAAATAAAGAAAAATTTAATGTAGTAATGCACAAGCAGGTGGTGCAAATCGCTTCCTGTATTTGCTGTAACAATTTCACAGTTCCAAACGCATCGTTAAATTCGTGACATTTCGGCGCCCCCTGCAGTGTCATTGTAACGTAATTAATTAGAACAACAGAATTAGAACAATAGAACAGTGCAATAGAAAACGTAAAAAACATTGTTGGCTGTCACTCACGATCTCGTTACCGAGAAAACGTAAATAAAGTGGAATCTAAGCTATGATACTGCGGCGAAAAAGCACGATGCCACTGCTCTTCACATCTTTAAGCCAATTTCAGTTCCTGGTATCAAATTGTTAAGATGTCTGTAAAAGGCGTACACAAAGTTTCACTGTACATCTGAAGGTGATCTATCTGTAGCAACGAAGTAATTACAATCAAGGTACGCTAAGCGCTATACGGGATATAGTGCACCGTCCCAAAAGCACGGGACTTGAGCTGTGCGGACATAAGTCTCATTCTGCACATCCGAATGCTCACTCAACTGATATTTATTGTCTACGGGTGTATCACGATATGACTCTAAACGGTATTGTGTTTCTGTACATCTTGGATCATGCCAGACGTTATCGCAGCAAACAGCTTCCAATATTCTCTCGTGAAAATGATTCATACTGCGATATTTATATGGTAAATACGCAAAGAAATTTCAGCGTAGTTGAGACAAGTATGCGAGATTAATGGTGGCTCAAAGCGAGATAAGATTCACAGAGCTCTGCATTATGACAAAGACATGAAATATCAATAGTCCACAGTGTTCCTTTGCATAAAGAAAGGACTATACTAAGGAAAACGCTTCTTTTCCCAAGTACATAACGTATGAAAGTTATATCGTGCAACGGAAACTGTGTTAATATCATTTATATGTCGTTTTCAGATAAATGGTCCTGACTAAGCCAAGAAACCCAGGGTAAATTTTTTCGTGAAAAATGAAATTTATCTCGTAATGTAACAGAACGACTACCATTCCAGTTTGTGAATCCACAACGCCTTGACCTGCAACGAGAGACAATGAACATCACATTATATTGGTATGGAATATTCTGAAAAAGCCGTACAGCAATAAATGCGTATATACCAGGTAACAAAATATCTCGGTTCTTCCGTCGTACTCTGAAAATTAATAGCGTGTACATCATAAAACGAAGAGTAACGACGCATTTTTGTGTGTTTCACGTCTGGCTGATTTTGTAAGCGCCATAAACTGTCAGCATATGAATGGTTTAACTGCATGATTTTTGTGTTAGGGAACGCGTTGCACTCTGCACAGTTACCCAAAACATCAGAACAACGAGCACAGAACATTATTTCTCCTCTTTTCTTTTGTTTCTTTTATTCATTTATCTGCTATAGCAGTTTCTTGTAGCCACGTTAACAACTGTCGTGGCTATACTCAACTGTCACCAGAGACACATATCCTGAAATAACCAAAAGATAGCAGTCAGAGAATAATGGCCACACTGTTCACAGATAGATGGCTGAGCATAACGTTTCTTTCAGTAGAGATTATTAGTGAAGACTGCAGTCATGAGTTGTAGGGATAAAATGCATCAGAGCAGCCAACTGTCTGGTAAAGAGTGATCGTGTTACCAAAATTACAGCAACTGCAGACCGTTTACACACGGTGTCACTAAGCTTTATTACCCATGGACTGACCAAAAGTTCATATGAAGACGGAAGCCCTCAGGAGAATGCAGTGTGCGTGTTATAATATTCTGAGTGCTGTGGCAGCATTTAGTATTTGAGGCCAGTTTCACTGCCAATATGGTGCTTTCAACAACACGCAACCGCCTGAACAAGGTGAAAACGACGCAGGTACTGGGAAGTATGTACGACGGGTGACGAAACTGGCACGACAAAGAGATTCCAAACGAACAAGTGCCAGTATCAAAGCTACCTGTGTGTGTTATTTGTCTTTTTTTTCACTCAGTGCTATGGTGTCACGAACGACAGCACTAAGGGAAATGCTAGGCTAAATATTAATTTCTAAATTTTAAAGTTCACTTGTGTTATGTTATGTTAACCGGGAACCTAGAAACTACGGAGATGCTCCGCAGAAGCAGTGGTCCGCAACCCCACCACGACTACCACAGTCCCTCCGCCGCCCCACACCGAACCCAGGGTTATTGTGCGGTTCGGCCCTCGGTGGAGCCCCCAGGGAACGTCTCACACCAGAAGAGTGTAAGCGTGGTGGAGTAAGGGTGGTGTACGCGTACGTGGAGAACATGTCTGCGCAGCAATCGCCGACATAGTGTAGCTGAGGCGGAATGAGGGGAACGAGCCCGCATTTGCCAAGGCAGATGGAAAACCGCCTAAAAGCCATCCACAGACTGGCCGGCTCACCGGATCTCGACACGAATCCGCCGGGTGGATTATTGCTGGAGACCGGCGCTCCTTCCCGCCCGGAAAGCCGTGCGTTAGACCGCACGACCAACCGAGTGGGCTTCACTTAAGTTACTAAGTCAATATTTTAATGGTTCTAATTTTTTTCTTTGTAAGTAATTCTCCTTATTAGATGAAACAGCGGTAGACATTTTTGAATTTGCCTTAGAGATCGTCTTTTTAGCCTTATCCGGCCTAAGAGGTTGCCATGTCGCCTTCTTCTCTGCTTCACAGTGTATGAAAGCTGAATAGTTAACACATGTGTATAAGGAGGCACGATTGTACTTTTTTGGTTGATAATCCGCACTTCCCACACGTAATTTCATCATATATCAAAAGCAGCTTTATCTCCTCATATCTGACATTTAAACTAACTCAAAGTATGTGGTACATAAGGTCTAATTTCGAGTAGATGGAACTTTTCGTTATGTTCTGAAGGAAAACAGATCCGTTCAAGATGAAAACAAATGGTGGGTTTCATTCAACACATCAGTTACTTTATTGTTTAAGTTATTTCAGTGCAGGTAACGACATCATTTTTTTTAAAAAAAAGTGGATGTTAAACACTACAGTAGTAGTGTACCTGCCTAAAACAGGAAACTTCTTTCCCAAGTCGTTTTACTTCCATCGCGTCTTAGTGACTGGTTCCAATTCAATGTAGATATATAAAAACAGCAAATTTCCAATTGACCTCTCTTCTGTCTTGAAAACAACAAAAGCTACACTGCAGTTTCAGCCATGTTGTTGTCATGTACATGATTATAACGAGTTTTTTTTATGTTACTCTCAACTGAAATCTTTCCTCTATTTGGAATCTGGTATACCCATTCGGTGGAATGCTATGGATTTGAGAACGCAAAATTTTGACTCTTCGAGAGAGAGAGAGAGAGAGAGAGAGAGAGAGAGAGAGAGAGAGAGAGAGAGAGAGATCGCGAAAGTTAATCCCTCCTGATAATCTGTGCGAGGCTAACACAACTAACGTGCAACAGAATCCATACTAGAATTTAAACACTAAAGACTGCCTCAATACTCTTGCGCCCCTAACGCAGGTCATACTGATACTCAATTTTCCAACCAATTTAAGCAGCAGCGCGGAGACCTCCGATCGATATGACACAGAGTGTTGCGACAGTGTGGTCCCTGAAGCACGTAGAAGTCTTCAGCTGAGGAATCTTTAGTTCACCTGAACATTATGTTTATATCTAACAAATCTTATTCTTTATTTTACATACTGTATCCAACGAAACAAGCACGCCAGACAAAAGAACCACTCTGCTCAGGGCACATCAGTCTAATGCCATGTAACGCAGCGTCCAACCTTGATAGTCATCTCAGTTCGCCAAGGAAGAGAGTCTAACCGTTTCTTCAAGAATGCCATGTCCAGTTGAAGCCATTCACTGGTGATTAACTCCTACATCATCATCATCAGTTATCTGTTATATTAGCAGGTCCTTTGCCTCTCCATTTTCTGCGATCCATTGCTTCCTTCTTAAGGCTGCTGTATGTTGTACCGTCCATCATGTCATCCAGTATCTGGAATCTCTTCCTTCCTCGCTTCCTTTTCCCTTCTACATAACCTTCTAAAACTGTTTTTATCAGTCCGTCATTCTTTCTTAATATATGCCCAATCCAATTTCTTTTTCTTCTATTTATTACATCTAGTAACTGTCTTTTCTCTCCCACTCTTCTCAGTACCTCTTCATTTTTTACTCTGTCCATGCAACTTATTCTTTCCATCTTCCGCCATGTCCAGATCTCAAAAGCCTCCAGCCTTTCTCTGTCTTTTTTCCTCATAGTCCATGTTTCAGCGCCATATAGAAGAACACTCCATACAAGACATTTTATGGGTCTCTTTCTGAGTTCTCTGTCCAGACCGCTGCAGAAGATTCTCCTTTTCTTATAAAACGCCTGTTTTGCCATTGCTATCCTTGTTTTAATTTCTGTGGTGCACTTCCAGTCGGTGTCTATCCTGCTTCCAAGATACTTAAAATTTTGCACCTGTTCTAGTGTTTCTCCATTCAGCACAGGCCTCCAGCCTTTCTCTGTCTTTTTTCCTCATAGTCCATGTTTCAGCGCCATATAGAAGAACACTCCATACAAGACATTTTATGAGTCTCTTTCTGAGTTCTCTGTGCAGACCGCTGCAGAAGATTCTCCTTTTCTTATAAAACGCCTCTTTTGCCATTGCTATCCTTGTTTTAATTTCTGTGGTGCACTTCCAGTCGGTGCCTATCCTGCTTCCAAGATACTTAAAATTTTGCACCTGTTCTAGTGTTTCTCCATTCAGCACAATTTTTATTTCCTTATTTCCTCCTATTGCCAATACTTTTGTTTTATTTGTGTTAATTTTCATTCCATATTTTTTTCCGTTAGTTGCAATGGTGTCCACCAAATCCTGTAATTCTTTTTCCCCTGTGGCTAGAAGGACCATGTCATCAGCAAATCTCAAGCACCCTACTCTTCTTCCTCCAATTTCTACTCCCTTGTCATCTAATGAGCATTGGTCAATCATATTTTCCAAGTACAGGTTGAAAAGAGAAGGTGATAAACAGCATCCTTGTCTTACTCCTTTCCCTAGCCTGATCCAGTTTGTACTTTCTCCTCTCACTTTAACTGAAACTTTTTGATTAAGGTACAATGAGTTTATAAGTCTTCTGGTTTTCCAGTCCACTCTCTTTTCCCTCATAATAGTCGCCAGCTTGTCCCAAACCACATTGTCAAATGCCTTTTCTAAATCGATGAAGCACATATATAGGTCTCTTCCTTTTTCAATAAACATTTCTCCCAAGATTCGTAGGAGCCCTATTGCATCTCTGGTGCCCGTATTCCGTCTGAAGCCAAACTGCTCCTCGCCGAGATTCTCCTCTATTACTTTTTCAAGTCTTTTATTAATTATTCTTAACATCACTTTGGCTGCATGTGAAATGAGGCTGATTGTCCTGTGCTCGCTTCACTTCTTGGATCCTTGTTTTTTCGGTAATGGAATCATTACTGTTGTCAAAAAGTCGTCAGGCCATTCACCACTGTCATATATTTTATTACATAACCTCAATATTTCTCTTATTCCATTGTGGTTCAAGCAGTTTAGTATTTCTCCCGGTATTGTATCTGTACCTACCGCTTTGCCATTTTTCATTGCAGCAATGGCAGACTTTACTTCTTCCATTATGATGGTCGGTCCTTTCTCTTCATCACTTACACTGTTGTGTGATTCAAGTTCCAGAGTTTCTGGTTTGCTATTTGTGTCATATAGCTTTTTTATATATTCTTCCCATCTCTGGAGGACATCGTCACGATCTTTGTACACTACCTCTTCGTCTTTACTCAAAATTTCCATAGTAGCACTTCCTGCTCTGTTTTGTTCCCATGTCATAGTCTTTACTCTGTTGTATAGTAAGTCGTATCTTCCCTTCCTGTCCAGTTCTTCAATTTCATCACATTCCTCTTTTAGCCATTTTTCCTAGCCTGCTCTGTTTCTCTTCGCAGTTCGTTATTTAACCTTCGATATATCTTTCTTGCATCTTCAGTGTTCTTGTTTTTCAATTTTCTTCTCTTCTCCATCTTGGAAATCATTTCTTGTGTGACCCATGGTTTTTTTGACCTTTTCCCTTTTACATAATTTTGCTGTCCTGCTTTAATGATTCCTTCTTTCAGCATATTCCAGTACTCGTTGGCATTATCAGGTGCTTCTTTGTCTCGTAATGTGTTTAGAAAGTCCCGAGACAGCATTTCTGTAATTTGTTCTTTGTTGGACCTTATCTTCTCTATATCCCACTTCTTCACCATTGTCGCCTTTTTCAGTTTTTTCATTCTTTATTTCTGCCATAAGTAAGTTGTGGTCACTATTAATAACTGCATCTGGTAATGTGTGCACCTTCTTGATTCCATTCCTGTATCTTTCTTCTACCAGTATAAAATCGATTTGGTTTCTATATTTATCCCCTGGTGATTTCCAAGTGTAGAGCCTCCTCTTATGGTTCTTTGGTTCTTGAACCATGTGTTTGCCGCTATCAGCTGCCTTTCCCTGCAGAAGTCAATTAACCATTCACCTCTGTCATTTCTCTTTCCAAGACCATGACTGCCTACTATGTTTCCCTCTTTCCCTTCTCCCACAATGGCGTTCCAGTCTCCCATTACTATTTTGCAGCATTTTTTATTTTCGTCCATTATAATCTCTATTACATTGTACGTTTCCTCTACAATTTGGTCATCATGTTCTGAAGTTGGCATATACACCTGGACAATCAGTAAATCTTTTTGTGCTCCTTTCAGCCTTACACCAATAACTCGGTCATTTGCATAGTCTACATATTCCACACATTTAGCCAATTCCTTTGTCATAATCATTCCTACTCCATTAATTCCTTTTACTTCTCCTCCTGAGTAGTAGAATACATATTCATCTGACTGCAACTCTCCATGTCCATTCCATCTTACCTCAGCAACTCCTACGAGGTCCATATGATTCTTTTTCATCTCTCTTTTAAGGTTTTCTAGTTGTCCTGCTTGTAGCAGAGTTCTGACATTCCAGGTATCAATTCTCGTTTTGATTTTTTGCCTCCTTTCAAGTTGTCCCCCCCCCCCCCCCCCGGAGATCCGAATGGGGGACTATTTTACCTCCGGACACTGATTTAACATGAGAGGAAGCCATTTTTTGTGCATAAAATGGAGACTGCATTATGCAGGGAAGATAATCTGCGGTGGTATTCCGTTGCCTTCCGCAGTTCTGGAGGCTGCCCCTAACATGGGATACAGGCGCCTTTTGCAGCCGCCCGCTCCGGGTCAGACGCTGCATGAGAAGTATAGGTTGGAAAATGAAAGACTCCTAGCCCTCGAAACCTAATAGCGTCAGGGTCGGAAAAGAACAAGAGCTGGCCGAGGGTGGCCAGATAGGAAAGATAAAAGTGAGGAGCCTGGCATAAGTAAGTGTAAGCAATGCCAGGACTCAGTTCGGGGCCCCGTGGTCGCCAGCCACGTATCACTAGGTGTGACCTCCTACAGAGATACATAATTACGGGGATACGGAGCGCTAGGTTTCACCTGCAGTTCCAAATTGTATTAGATATTTTCTGCGGTTTAAGATTGAGTGATATGACATGACAAAACAGAAATTCCAACATCAGGTGCAACTGGACACTGACATAAATCAAATTTATACCAGACCGGGACCCGAACCGGGGCTTCCTGCTTGTCGTGAGCGATTGTCTTAACAACTTTGGTTATCCCAACACGCTTCCCGTTCAGCCCAAATTCCCATAAATGGCACACTAAATACGTAGTGTCCCCTGTCCGTTATTCTCATGACTCGCAGCCTCAACTGATTCCTGCAAGAGGTCGAACGAAGAGTGCATCCGCACTGAGGGTGTTATTTGCCGTCAAGGCGCATATACGAGGGAAGAGCGGAAAGTAACTCATAATAATTTTATTATTAAAATGTTTAATAGGTAACAAAACAAAAAACAAATGCACTTACATCTTTTACCTGCTTTTCTACATAGTCACCAACGCGCTCAACACATTTCTCACATCGTGGTAGCAGTGTGAATATGCACTGTTGGTAGAAGTCCATTAGATTGGAGTATAGCTATCTGCTGTCGGCTGATTTCGCTTCCGTATCTTTCTCAAATCGCTGGCCGGCCAGTAATTTCTTCATGGGAGCAAACAGGTGGAAGTCCGACGGTGCGAGGTATGGTGGATGGTGGAGCACCTCCCACCCAAATTTGGCCCTTTTTGTTGTGTGTCAGGCTCTTAGGCACCCAGCGAGCACTAACTTTACGAAATTTTACAGCGTCACGGAAAATATCGTAGACCGCACCATAAGAAATAATGAGCTGCCGCGATAAGGTTCTCAGTTACACATGCCAGTCGTTCAAAATTGCTGTCGCACTGGCTCCGACATACTGCGCGTTTGCAACTGTTGCCCGGGGCATGGCTATCACTAATGTTCATACGGCCGTCTTGGCAGAACGCACACCACCTGGAGACATTGCTACCGTCCACACAATGATTCCTACTCACGCCACTCATGCTCCTGGGAATTGCACTCGGTTTATGTCCTTCGGATGACGAATATCGAACTACGCTTAGCTGCTCTTCACAAGTTGACGACAGTAACATGTGCTCTATTTTTATTTAGTTCAGGCCTGTCTCACTAGAGCTGTACATGGAAACAAAATACTCTCTGTAGCACGAACTTCAAACGATGTCGTCGTGAAATTTCAACAGTCCAGCCGCAATACCACTGGAGAAAACAATTATTGTGCTTCACTTTCAGGTCCTCCCCCGTTTTTATGTGTGTGGTGTCTGTTATTTCCGACATGTCAAAAAGAACAGACACCGCACGTATAAATTAGCAGATCTGGCGAGAAAGTCGAGGAGCGACAGGATGCCTGAGAGTTCGTCAAAAAAGCAACGTGGTCGTGCAGTCCTGGGAACACGGATGCTGCCACAGCATACCCGTCATGGACGTGTAGAAGACAGGCAAACAGTTGGTTACCGAAAATCGACAGAACTGAAATAAACATCATGGTTCATAACCGCGGTAACCTCAATGATGCGGTCTAAGTCATGCTACGAAAAATACCCAATACGTAAAAGATCAACCTCTCGCCTGAACTGCAGGTTCCATAACTGCGATTTGAAGGCATCGGAGACCCGTCGGAGTACTTGACGCTTGCGTACAGCGATCCCTGAAAAGCGATATCGTGACTTGGACCACACTACTCGCGGCGATTCACTACTGTCCAGTTTTCGTGTTGTTCGGCGCATTGACAACGTGCAGCTTTATATGTCGTTGCGTGCGATGTGCTTTTAAGAGGTACATCAGTCCACACATTATGAATTAGCTCGAAGAGAACGGTCTATTGACACACAGTCAATACGGATTTAGGAAGCGTCGTTCTTATGAAACACAACTAGCTCTTTACTGCTGAGTGTTACTGACAAGGGATTTCAGATTGATTCCGTATTTCTACATTTTCGGAAGGATTTTGAAACTGTACCTCACAAGCGGCTTGTAGTCAAATTGCGTGCTTGCGGAATATCGTCTCAATTATGTGAATGGATTCGCGATTTCCTGTCAGAGGAGTCATAATTCGTAGTAATTGACGGAAAGACATCGAGTAAAATAAAAGCGATTTCTGGCGTTCGCCAGGGTAGCGTTATAGGCCCTCTATTGTTCCTTATCTATATAAGCTATTTAGGAGACAATCCGAGCAGCCGTGTTAGGTTGTCGCAGATTTGGAAATTGGAAATTTGTGGTAAGGTCTTATGGGGCCAAATTGCTGAGGTCATCGGTCCCTAAGCTTACACACTAAATCTAAAACTAACTTACGCTAAGGACGACACACACACACTCATGCCCGAGGGAGGACTCAAACCTCCGAAGGGGGAACCGCGCGGACCGGGACAAGATGTCTCAGACAGCGCGGCTACCCCGCGCGGCTTTGTTACAGATGACGCTGTCGTTTATGGTCTAATAAAGTCATCAGAAGATCAAAACAAATTGCTTTTGGTAAATTGGCAATTTTCACAACATGGTGAAAATTGCCAATTTACCAAAAATAATGAAATGTGTGAGGTAATCAACATGAGTGCCAAAAGGAATCGCCGGCCGGGGTGGCCGAGCGGTTCTAGGCGCTTTGGTCTGGAACTGCGTGACTACTACGGTCGCAGGTTCGAATCCTGCCTCGGGCATGGATGTGTGTGATGTCCTTAGGTTGGTTAGGTTTAAGTAGTTCTAAGTTATAGGAGACTGATGACCTCCGATGTTAAGTCCCATAGTGCTCAGAACCATTTGAACCAAAAGAAATCCGTTAAACTTCGGTTACAGGATAAAAAAAGTCAAATATAAAGGTCATAAATTCAACTAAGTACCTAAGAATTACGATTATGAACAACTTAAATTGGAAAGAATACACAGAAAATGTTGTGAGGAAGACGAACTAAAGACTGCGCTTTATTGGCAGAACATAGATGATGCAACAGATCCATTAAAGACACTGCCTAAACTACGCTTGTTGCCCTCTTTTGGTACTGCTGCGCGGTGTGGAATACTTACCAGATATAATTAAAGGTGTACACCGAGAAAGTTCAAAGAAGAGCAGCACGTTTTGTATTATCGAGAAATACGGGAGCGAGTATCACTGACATGATTTGCGGTGGACATAACTGAAACCAAGGCGTCTCTCGTTGCGGCGGAATCTTCTCACGAAATTTCAATCACCAGCTTTCCCCTCCGAATGCGAGAATATTTTGTTGACGTCGACCTACGTAGGGAGAAGCGATCATCATTATAAAATAAAGGAAATCAGAGCTCACACGGAAAGACATACTCGAAGGTGTCCGTTTTTTTCGCGCACTGTTCCAGATTTGAATAACAGAGAATTATTGTGAAGGTCGCTCGATGAACCCTCTACCAGGCTCTTAAGTGTGATTTGTAGGGTATCAATGTAGATGTAGGTGTAGATGAAATGACTATTGCATGTAGTTCCCTTCGCAGTTTTCGTTCTAAAACCAGTTGAGATGGACTTGAATTTACTAACAGCAGTAATTCTAGTCGAGTTTTAAACTGGTTACCGTTGACAGCGTACCCTTGTCTGCTTTCCCCGACCGTTACGATCTGTTTACCACCATTGTTCTTACGCCGTGCTACTTGGTTACGAACGGTGCACCATTCCTTCAAGAGACGATCAACAATCCGTGCTGGTACACCAACAGTTTGGACAGACTTCAATCACAGTATGATCTTGAGCACGACCAGACATGGTGGCTCCAATATGACATTCTGTCACGTTTCCAAATCGACTCATGTCCAACGTTGATTCCATACGCGCGATTAGCTCATGCCCACTATTCCATTGCCACGACTTGACAGTGGAGAGTCACGAGACCGTCTCGTACCAGTTCTATAACATCCACAGAACTCTAGAGCGACCAATGTGCTCTTTTAACATGCTGCCCGGAGAGATTTTTTTTCCCCTGATAATTCCTTTATTACTACGACAACAGTATTAACAAACCAATTCTGCGGCCATGCTGGAATCAAATTTCAAACTGTCTTAGCCACGCTATTTGTTGATTAGACCTGTTTTACGCTTACTATTTATATACATACTATTTATATCTATACATATAAAAAAATTGTAACTCACCGATGTCTGTACATACGAGATATTTAAGAAAACTTAGAATGAGGACTCTTTATAACAGCAATAGAAGCCAAAACAATAATTTTTAGAATTTTTGTTTGTTTCTTTGTCTACCTGTAAGTCCATATGTTTGTACACGCATCACAATTTGCTTGAAAAATGGTATAAACTGCAGCACCTCAATGAAAATGTTGACAGTAGCTTTTGGCAAATCTACTATGCGTAAGAAAATAGTTTACAAGTGCTATACACGTTTCAAAGAGGGTCGAGAAGACGTTGAAGACGATGACCATCCTGGTCGCCCCAGCACATCAATTACTGACGACAATGTAGAAGAAGTAAAGAAAGTCTTTCTGGAGAATCGCCGAATCACCATTACAGTTGTTGGTGATGATATCGGCATATACTCTGGCTCATGCGAAGCAATTTTTTAGGATGTTTTGGGCATGAAACGTGTAGCAATAACGTTTGTTCCGAAACTGTTGAATTTAGAGTACAAACAACGTCGCGTAGACATCGTCCAGGAACTGCTAAATGAAGTCGACAACGATCCAGAACTTCTGAAGAAAGTTATAACAAGTGACGTCGAAAACAAGGCCTAATCGTCTCAATGGAAACTGCCTAAAGAGCCAAGACCGAAACAAATTCAACAGTTTCGATCAAATGTGAAGGTTCTTCTGTTTTCTACGCTTACAATAGTACAGAGCATCATGAGCTCCTGCCTTATAGTCGTACGGTCAATAAGGAATAGCAACTGGAATTTATGCGCCGTTTGCGTGAAGCAATCCGATAAAAAGGACCAGGATTGTGGCAAAACCACTAGTGGAAATTGCAGGACGATAATGCTCCCAGTCACACCTGAATGCTTGGTCGTGATTTTTTTCACAAAAAAACTTTATATTGCCCTTGCCATCGTGTTCATCGGAGATTGCTACCTGCGACTTCTTTCCGTTCCCGAGGCTGAGAACCATGAAAGAACGTCTTTTTTCACCACTGACATTATAAAAACAGAAACGCTAAAGGAGCTGAACAGCATAACGAAAAGTGAGTTCCAGCTGTGCTTTCAAGATTGGAAAAAGCGGTGGAACAAGAGTACTATATCTGAGGGGGCTTACTTTAAAGGGCACAAGGTTGATATTGATGAATAAATATTCTTTAAGAAAAACAAAAATCCCCGTTACTTTTCAATCACACCTCGTATACACCCATTCATAATTAAAATTAATTTTTAATGTCGAATTGTGTTCACACACGAATATATTCTAAGCACATCAGCCTAAATTCTCATGTTTCTTGACATCAAAGCCAACAGCCATTCGCTTTCCCTCTCAGCAGCCTTCCTACAGAGACACACCTACAGTGCAAAACGCTGTACCGTGCCTATAAAGTGCAAATACTTCAAGCACTGCAAGCAGCTGCCTGTTCCTGTGGAAGACTACATGTTACTTTCTGTATTCGCTTGTCGAAGATTACTGATCCCTGCAAAATCTGACTTTACTGACGAAGACATTTTCCACGTTCCTAGAGATGCAGCCAGTGCATGACGTTCACATAAGATGACCTCTTGCCACTTTTGGTGCTCAGGAAAGCATTCTAGTTGACCTAAATTCGAATGTTTCCCGTGGTCTAATGGGTAAGAGAGTGAGAGGTCCATTTCCTTTCCTTCTAAGCTTTGTTACTTCCGCCTACGTAGCGGGGCAGCCAATGTCTGACTCACGTGCATAGAACCCTGGTTCAGTTCCAAATATTGCCAGGGCTTCTGTTCAAATATAAAAACAGAAAACTGCACTCCGTCACTTTTGAAATTTTGTGTTATTCTGGTTCTGGCGGATATAGGATGACGATCAGTATTTATATTCATAGCGAAAAGAGATTAACGTTTGTCCAATAGCCAATTAAAACGGAAGCTACCTGCTGGATACTAGCAACAATGTTGAAATCCAGTACCCTGCATCCCGCAAAGACAATAAAACTGTAACTTTCGTATGCCCCATCTGAAGATGCGCCAAAAGACCCGAAAATTAGTATTTGGGAATAAAGAAATAGTTCGAAAGTGACTGGTTGCAGTTTTCTATATTTATATTCAACACACAGTCACTGTTCTAGGACAGTGGTTCCATACACAGACAGCTCAGAAACTAGAAACATACTACCTAGAACTTTGAAACATTATAGTTTCGTATTGCTCTGCATTTGATAACCCTCTTTTACTAAAGTGTGTATTACAGAGCATTGCTAAACAAAGTTCTTCGAAAGAAGTAAAAATAAATAAACATGGGGGGGGGGGGGGGGGGACGAAATGTTCTCGGGTAATAAAACGGGGCGCCAGGTAGAAAAATTTAGGAGCCAAGGTTCTAAAATATTCATAATGGATCAGCTTCATCTAATGCCTGGGATTTTTGCTTGGTGGGCGGACTGCAACAGGGCTCACTCGTGAGGCCAACTGAATAAATAAAAATATCTGCTCCAAGGTCTGGAAAACAGAGAGCAGCTGGGATAGAGGAGTACCGACCCCGTGTTCCTCCAAACCGCATCCGAATGACTCCATTTGACGTCCACATGACTCCATTTGGCATTCAAATGACACCATTTCACATTCTAATGACACCATATGACATGCGAATGACACCATATGATATCAAAATGATAGCAGTTGATATATGAACGACACAATTTGCCATCCGAATAACAACATTTGACAAGGGATCATATGGCGGCCAGTTGGCATAGTATGGTCCGCTGGGCCTGATCAAGGAATTACTTTATTTATACAGTTACAGATGGAGTTTCCTACAACGTACCTCAAGTGCACATGATCCACCAGTTGGAGGAAACAAGAGCAGTGCATAATTTTTCAGCATGATGGTGCAACACCACAGCGATTTACTCAGTGTCTCTAGAGGTCGAGGTACACATATTTCCTTGAAGAGTAGATAAACTATATCAACTCCTGTCCACCACACTAGGTAGGAATATGTTGTGTACATAGTTCCGCGTAGTCAGCGCGAACACAACTTTCCCACTAGAGCGCGCCCCGCTAAGCACAGCAGCGCAGGCGCAGCGCTCGTCCGTCTCCGCACTACGAGATGGCGCTGTCTTAGAGACGGACCAAATTCTGCTTCCGCCGATCCGCGTATTAATATGTCACGCAGCCAATGAGATTGCTGCTAACGTAGAACCTTTTCTCCTCGCGGATCACACTCGCGCAGTGATACCTGAACGCGCGAGGTATTATAACGAGTGTACAGACCTCCGATTAGTCAGTCTGCATTTATCTGCACCTGTCTGTACCAGTCTGCATTAGTCTGCATTTGTCTGTACCAGTCTATAGTCAAGTTTCAGTCTGCGCCTAATAAGATTATCACATTCCTGCACATAGCCATGAAGAGAAATGTATAGACACTTTGTCAAGTATCAGACATATCTGAGAATAAGATTAACGTACCAAGACCAAAGGAACTTCAGACTGTCAATTGTAAACAGCATCCAGAATCAAGTTGCGTAATATCTATGCTTTTATTTATTTTAATAAATGTGTGTGAAAATTAATCAAGTTCTGTTTAAAGTTGGTCACCGTCAATCTGCTACTCTAAGCGTGCAAGTGGCATTTCTATCGTCTGACCTAACGGCAGAAGATAAACACGCCACAATAAGACCACGAGACATATTGCTGACACTCGCCTACTGCATTGGAGCGACAAGTCAAATAATCTGATGGTGTGTGTACGGAAGGTCTTACAGTACGCACACCACAGAATTATTTACTATTTCCTGTTGTAGAGTGTCTCACGGACTGTGAGCGCGGATTTTCTTGCCTGAATTTTGTTATCACTCTAATGAATATAATTTAAACTGCCTGTCTATCAGTGTTGCTATGCTGCTAAAGAAGAATCGAATCATCGCAAACGTGTTCTCAGGCTCATACACTGGCGTCTCTGCGCCGTAAACAAATATTTACGAGATACATTCATTATAAGTAATCGCATCACTCTTTTAGCTTCAGAGTAATATGGTTCAAATGGCTCTGAGCACTATGGGACTTAACTACTGAGGTCATCAGTCCCCTAGAACTTAGAACTACTTAAACCTAACTAACCTAAGAACATCACACACATCCATGCCCGAGGCAGGATTCGAACCTGCGACCGTAGCGGTCACGCGGTTCCAAACTGAAGCGCTTAGAACCGCACAGCCACACCGGCCGGCTCAGAGTAATAGTTGACTTAAATAGGAAGACATCTCTCAAGACATCCTCCACAAGCCGCAGGAGCACTAGGCCACCGCCACATATGCAAGGAAGTAGGGAATCCTGCAGTCCTCGCGGAGATTGCGGACGTCGAGTTATATTATCGATATTTCTCGAGATGAGGACGACGGTTGTTCCGGGAAGTGATCTACATTTCAGAGCACTCTGTATTTCCATAGCGGCCTACAGTCAACACTGAGAACGCAGATCGCACTGTACACATCTGAACCGCTCCTGTCTGCCGCCTCTCTAGTTTCCCAGACATTCTGCATGCTCGATCAGAAGCCGACCGATGTTTCCTTCCGCACACATTACACCAAGACAGAATTATTTAGATGAAAATGAGCTTAAAACTGCTCTTTCCACTCAACATGCGAGGTGCACAGTTTCACCGCAATTATAAGTTCCATAAAAACAAACAAGATTAACTGAAAAATCTCTATGCAGCTTTGGGTCAACGTAACGAAAAACATTTATTCAGTAGTTCTGAGCATACTCCCTTAAGTACAGTTATCGCTGAGAGTTTCAACTGCAAGTTGACGTATTGCCCACTTCAGGAAACTGGCACGTAAATCGTTTTATGTTCGCTTGCCAGAAATAAAGGAGCCGGAATGGCCTTCCAAAGAGGCAGTTAACTCAAGCGGTTGCGTCGCTACCACCGCAAATGGCCTCTCTTGCAGAGACCCATTCGGAACAGGACTTCGTTCTGCTCTATCTCGACAACAATATCCTAAGTCCCTTCTGTCTTGTTCTCATACTAAAAATGTTCCAAATAAAATAAACCGGCTTTTGTCCTGAAAACCCTCGAATCGTATTAAACCCAAATGGTACAATGGTATTCTTGTAGCTGTTTGCGTCTCGAGACATGACTATATTTTCTTTATTCAAGCGTATGAATGTTCAACGACAAAAAAAAGAAGTATTAGAGTTGAAAAATCACAATGTTTCAAGTAGGATACTGGTCATCGTCGTTTCCTTGACAGCCATTACACTAAAGTACTTGACTTCCGGAAGGCGTTCGATACAGTTCCGCACTGTCGCCTGATAAACAAAGTAAGAGCCTACGGAATATCAGACCAGCTGTGTGGCTGGATTGAAGAGTTTTTAGCAAACAGAACACAGCATGTTGTTATCAATGGAGAGACGTCTACAGACGTTAAAGTAACCTCTGGCGTGCCACAGGGGAGTGTTATGGGACCATTGCTTTTCACAATATATATAAATGACTTAGTAGATAGTGTCGGAAGTTCCATGCGGCTTTTCGCGGATGATGCTGTAGTATACAGAGAAGTTGCTGCATTAGAAAATTGTAGCGAAATACAGGAAGATCTGCAGCGGATAGGCACTTGGTGCAGGGAGTGGCAACTGACCCTTAACATAGACAAATGTAATATATTGCGAATACATAGAAAGAAGGATCCTTTATTGTATGATTATATGATAGCGGAACAAACACTGGTAGCAGTTACTTCTGTAAAATATCTGGGAGTATGCGTACGGAACGATTTGAAGTGGAATGATCATATAAAATTAATTGTTGGTAAGGCGGGTACCAGGTTGAGATTCATTGGGAGAGTGCTTAGAAAATGTAGTCCATCAACAAAGGAGGTGGCTTACAAAACACTCGTTCGACCTATACTTGAGTGTTGCTCATCAGTGTGGGATCCGTACCAGGTCGGGTTGACGGAGGAGATAGAGAAGATCCAAAGAAGAGCGGCGCGTTTCGTCACTGGGTTATTTGGTAACCGTGATAGCGTTACGGAGATGTTTAATAAACTCAAGTGGCAGACTCTGCAAGAGAGGCGCTCTGCATCGCGGTGTAGCTTGCTCGCCAGGTTTCGAGAGGGTGCGTTTCTGGATGAGGTATCGAATATATTGCTTCCCCCTACTTATACTTCCCGAGGAGATCACGAATGTAAAATGAGAGAGATTAGAGCGCGCACGGAGGCTTTCAGACAGTCGTTCTTCCCGCGAACCATACGCGACTGGAACAGGAAAGGGAGGTAATGACAGTGGCACGTAAAGTGCCCTCCGCCACACACCGTTGGGTGGCTTGCGGAGTATCAATGTAGATGTAGATGTAGAAGTACGGGGTCCTCCATGCCAATTCAATGGCTGTTTCCCATGCCACTCCAATGCCAGAACATAGTTCTCATCGATCTCATCCGCCTAGCCTAGTTACTTAGCTCCACTACGGGGCATGCCGCTGTAGCCTAACCTCTTCTAATGACTCACGATGGCATCACCATAAATGGACATGTATAGGTCGTTGTCACTGAAACAAAATTAAATTAGCACTAAGGATTTTACTTGTTCTCAGTCGACGGATAGATGCTCGGTATGCAACAGTGACAATACTCGTTGCGAGGTGTACAGTGCTGACAGTGCACAGCGCCCGGTGGATTAAAGCTGGAAAAGACCAACAAGTCACGTTCAAAAAAAAGAACGGACCCGTAAAATTACAGACCAGCATTCCTAAAATCGGTCTGCTGCAGCATTCTTGAACATATCCTGAGTTCGAATAGAATAAACTTCCTGGAGTCAGAAAATCATCTGTCCACAAATCAGTACAAATTTAGGAAGAACCGCTCGCGCGAAACTTGTATCCGCGAACCATCGATGAAGAGCAACAGGTAAATTCCTTGTTTCTAGATTTCCGGAAAGCGTTTGACACGGTGCCCCACTGCAGACTTTTAACGAAGATACGAGCATACGGAATAGGTTCCCAGATACGAGAGTGGCTCGAACACTTTTTCAGTAATATATCCCAGTACGTTGTCCTCGACGGCGAGTGTTAATTAGGGATAAGGGTACCGTCAAGAGTGTCCTAGGGAAGTGTGATAGTGTCGCTATTATTCCCTCTGTATATACATGGTCTGACCCCCAAAGGATGATCAGCTATCTCCGGTTGTTTCCTGATGACTGGTGAACGTGAAGGTACCATCATTGAGTAGCTATAGGAGGATACAACAAGACTTAGACAAAATTTCTATTTGGTGCGATAAATGGCAGCTGTCTCTAAGTGTAACTTAGTGCACGTAAACAGGGAAAATAATCGCGTAATGTTCGAATACAGTACCGGTAGTGAGGTGCTTGACTCAGTCAGGTCAGTTAAACATCTAGGTTTAACGTTGAAAAGAAATCTGAAATGGAATGAGCACGTAACGCTTGTAGTGGGGAAGGCCACTGGTCCACTTCTTTTTTACTGGGAGAATTTTAGGAAAGTGTGATTCATCTGTAAAGGAGACAAAAGGAGACAGCTTACAGAACACTAGAGCGATCCATTCATGAGTTCGCCGGGTCGGATTAAAGTAAGACATCGAAGCAATTCATAGGCAGGGAGCGGGGAGGGGGGAGGGGTGCTGTATCTTTTGCTGGTAGGTTCAGTCAACATGCGAGTATTACGGTGAGGCTTCCAGACGTTCTTTTCGCGGAACCCTATTGAAAAAAAAAAAATTTAAAAAAAAAACATCGGCATTTGAAGCTGGCTGCAGAACGATTCTACTGCCGTCAAATACATCTCGCGTAAGGACCATAAAGATAAGATACGAGAAATTAGGTTTCATACGGACGCATATAGGCAGTAGTCGTTTTCCCTCGCTCTTTATGCGAGTAGAACGCGAAATAAAATGCCTAGGGTACCCTCCGCCACGCACCATACGGTGGCTTAAGGACTATGTATGTAGATGTAAATGCAGATGTAGATGTAGACTATTACTCTCCAGAGTCCAACGTGTTTCCGCTACTTATTCCCTCTCTGATATTACCAAACAGATGAAGTCAGTTTGCAACCTAATACACTGTACCGGAAACATATCAAAAGGCTGTTGATTGAAACTTAGAATAAGTGGATGAGGTGAATGGGATCTGCTTATATTTAATGAAAAGAGCATTATTATTATTATTATTATTATCATTATTATTATGACTCATCTCAAAATGTACGTACGAGTAGCTAACGATCTCCAGGAAAACTGTTGACACTTGCATAGTGCATTAAATACTAGCTGAATCCAGTCACATTTCGATCGTAGTATGAAATTAGTCAGGCATACTTCCTAACACTATTCCTCAGTCAAAAAACGTAAATAATTAAGTTTTACCTTAATCTAACTTAGTTAATTCTTAGAAAATTAGTGAATAGATGTCAGACTTTTTTACACGCTTCCAGGCAATATGCAAATCCGCTGTTGTAATTTTATGCACTAAAATAAACATTAAATTATCTATATAAGAAAAGTGTGCTCCCTTGGGACCCAGCGAGTGATTAATAAACTGGATTCGATATAGGAAAAACAAGGCTCAAATCACAATCTGGTCATCAAGATCAGGGTTTATAGCGGTTTTCCTAAATCATAACAGACAAATGCCAGAATGCTCTCTTTGGGAACGAGAAGGCTGCTTTCTTTCTTGATCCTTATCCACTCGTAGCGTGAGCTCTATTTATACTGACTTCGTCTTCGATCGGAGTTTAGGACCTAGTCTTCCTTGCTTTACTCTACTTTGAATAGGCAAATGTGTCACAAATAATGAAAAGCACTGTCTTAGGTTCATAATGCGACGCGAAGTGGATATTCTTCTGTTAGGTGAAAACATGGGTGACCTGAATCTTATTGCATTAATACCCTCTTGTGTGCTCCTACTTCCTTCTAGAGAACTTGATTTTATGCAAAATTAGATCTTCTAAGAGATAAGGCGGGTAAGTACCTTTCCTTGGAGTATCCGATTCACATGAAAATATGTATCGCATCGAATAAGTGAGACGAAACGAAAGCATTCGCCCAACCGAAGGTGGAACCCGATCTGTCCCGAGGGGTGTGTGGCACATAGGAATGTTGTACATTAATGGAGACTCAGGGATACTGGGCAACCTCCCTGAGTAATTTGCCTTACATCAGTGCTGGGCTCCGCTGATGTGGACCAACTGTATATCTCCTATATTCTCGAGAACAAAATGGAGAGTACAGCAGAAAAAAATTGAGGGGCTCTGTGTTCAAGATACCTCAAACGTTCAAACATGGGGTGCTGAGCCGATAGAAGTTATTTCTGCAGGTCGATAGGACGCAACCAGTTCCGCAGTGGAAAAACTTGCCGACAAACGGGATCAGTTCAAGGTTAAAGCCCTGTCTGTGACACGGAGGAAGAAACGAATGTGTTTCTAAGAACAAATGGAGGGAAATAAAAGGTCTTGAACCGAATATCCTCCAAAAAAAGACGTTTCAACGTGAAGGGAGTAAACAGACACAATCTATTTCTCAAGACGAAGCAAGAGAAAGATGGAGAAGTGTGTTACTCCCTGTTCACAAGAGAAAAGCATCCAGAACAAATGGAGACAGAAACAAAAAGTCAGCCTATAGTATTCCAGTCTCGGTTGTTAGGACGGCATGTATGCAACAAGACTACCCTCATGTCAACATTGCATTAAAGATAGAGGAGCTAGTCCATAACGCCCTCCTTTAAAAAACTGGGGAGGACACAAGTCAAGGTCCTAAATTCAAGGGTTTAATTGCATAATGGTGCTCTATCTGTCAGATGGAGACAGAGGACTGGCTGAAGGTACCTAAGACATCTAAGTGGGATGAAGCTGCTGGTCAAGAAAGCAACAGAACTATTGAAGACCGCTAAGGCATCATTAATTCTGCTAAGAAAATTCTTTAGTTTCCTCTCCCCCCCCCCCCCCCCCTCATCCCTCCGAGATGCTCCAACAGAAACTACGGGTTCAGAACAAGAAAGTCTCGGCAGAGGACTAAAGGATCATTAACTGTAAGTTGGAACTGACAGCCCAACCGTTTTGGAAGTCGGCGAGAAATACCTGAAGGCAATGGGAGAGCAAGACCAAAAACTGTTATCGCAGGTGAGTGTCAAGATGATTACAGACATTATTAATCTGCTATTCACAATTAACTGCCTGGCAGAGGGTTCAATTAACTACCTTCAAGCTGTCTCTCTACCGTTCCACTCTCGAACGGCACGCGGGAAAAACGAGCACTTTAATTTTTCAGTGAGAGCTCTCATTTCTCTTATTTTATCGTCATGATCATTTCTCCCTACGTAGGTGGGTGCCAACAGAATGTTTTCGCAATCAGAGGAGAAAACTCGTGATTGAAATTTCATGAGAAGATCCCGTCGCAATGAAAAATGCCTTTGTTTTAATGATTGCCACTACACTTCGGAGGAACTGGACTTAAGCTGATTTGACGCGAGGAATCTACAAAGCACCAGAACATGCAAATGTTTAAAATTAAATTTCATTTATGCCGATGATGACCTTTTGTTGCCGGAAGGAAACAGCGAAAGGAAGAGAGAACAAAGAAAGTGGTATTGGTCTCAGCATACGTTCTTTATCAGGAAAGTGCACCTCCATCACAGGAAGTGTAGACACTGGTAGACAGCTGCTTGCGCCTGAAGGAGTAACAGGTAGTATGGCATGATTTGTATAAACAAAGAGACGCTAATATCAAAATCACTGTAGATGTAGATGTAGAATTTCTCCCACAATAAATTTGGCTTAATATTTGAAACCAGCTTTCCTAAAAAGCTATCCAGAAAATCCATTAAAAATAAGTAAGCAATGAATAAAAATGGGGTTTAAAATTTTGTGTAAGAGGAAGAGGGAAATTTAGACAAGTATAAAGTCCAGAATAAGTCAAGATCAGACATTACTTGCATACTACAAAAATACTGTTACAATGAAAGGAAAGTCATTAAAACATTACGTATGCTCGTCCTGACAGAAATTAATAATGCAGACTATAAGATTAAAAGTATATGGGATATTGTCAAACCGGAGACGGGGTAGCCAGTCAGTGACGCAGATACCATAACAATCCAAAGTAGAATGCTAAGACTGATAATTCATAAGCTGAAAGTACTTTTAACAATTACTTCCTAAATCTAGCAGCAAAAGTACACATATGAGTAGACTTCTTTATATCCACACTGGACAGTTATCCTTCGGATAAAACTCATGTGGGTCATCTGACTAATAAGGATCAAGGTTTGGTCTGTGTATATTTGCATTTTAATGCTTTGGTTGTCACTGTTTCTGTCAGGAACATACTAGGTATCTGCATTAACGAGTATGGAAAACAGCCTAAAAACCGCACTCTGCCTGGATGATTTAACTGGCGTCAGTTCGAGTCTGACTCATTCCCCAGTCTCGCTAGCCAGCACAGAACACGTTACGCTATACGAGCAAATTGCACTACAGATCGACGTAATTTACGTATTTGTTCTCTCGATCTCGATCCAATTCAGACTTTATGTCGTGTTCCCCTTTTTCTTCCTTCCTAACTCTGTATCGGTTTATCTACCCACCTATCTCTCGCGTTCCTTAATGCAGTGAAATTTTCCCTCAGTCCTAAAGCTACAGATTGCTGTTCTTCTGGTTCGCCGATTCGGACAAGAAATGGGCGGAATCTGTTCGAGAAGAGCGGCAGACAGACGACTGCCTAATGCCGTCCGATTTTTCTCCTCTCGAGACGCAATTATAAAGGCGGCTCGGCCCCCGACGAGCAGGGTAGAGATCTGGCGTCGTCTTGTGTTGTGTGCCCCGGCTCGGCGACCGCCCCCTCCTTCCGTGAGAGGGGTAGTGAACGGCCCACTGCAAATTGAAAAAGATACTGGAAGGCAGGAGCACACACAGAGAGATACACACACACAGTAGGGATTACGCCCCCGCTGCGGCCCGTCCCCCCACCCTGCGGCCTTTAAACAGCAGAGCTCAGTAGCCGGCACACAAACAGGCCGTGGTCCGATCACGTAGCGGGTACAATTCTGTGTATAATGAGCTCACGTCCGGGGCGGCGCAGCCCGCTCGGGCAAGTAACGCGATGAATTAGGTGTAGCGGCGCAGCGGCGCGCGTGATGGCTATCTGTAATGACCCCGCAGCCCGCAGTCGAAAGAGCCGCACAGTTAGCCGGCCGGAATTACCGCCGCCTGTCCCCTCGGCCGCAAGCACGTCATAAGTCTCGGGACGAGGCGCGCTTTTTCTTAGGGCGCCCGGCCTGAGCCTCGGAGACGATGCGGGGATAAGGGTGGCCGCGCGCCGGCCGCGAGCGACGAGTGATTAATCGGCAAGCTCAGCAGCTGAGCCCGCCGCCGGGTGTTCGAGAAAACGAGAACACGCCGTGCGACGTATACTCGTGCCAACGAGACACGCCAACCATACAAAGCACATTTACAAGTACGCTATCACTGATAGACACCGCCCTCACCTGTGTCTCACACTTGGAAACGTCGCATGTCACCGACAGCGATCCCGCGGTGGCGCTATAGAGTACAAATATCTATGGAGTGAGCATTGGGAAGCGTAGAACGAGCATTCTGTCAGCAGCATCTCCTGCAAGGTACACGTGCAGATTTATCTGACACTTGTGTCCTACACGCAAGGCCATAAAATCGCAGAGATTATCTACAATACCAGACTTTACAATATCTTGTTTCCATACCTCTCAACACATAAAGTGACTGATATCAATATGATATTTACAATTATGCATCTGTTGTACATACTTACGAAAACTAATGGTCCTCCTTTTACATACTTATCTTTACATCCATGGCAACGACAATACTGCATCACAGCTATTACTAAAACTCAAACCTGCAGAAACCTATATAAAACAAGGCGACTACATGTAATATTCGAGTTTTGCCATTACGGCAAATTGTAGACAAGCAGTGTCGTCCCAAAATCAAGTGAGTGGCCCGGTTTGATGTTGAGAACGTGCGCAGTAGGCTATTCTCACTGCATAGACATACACAAATGAGCCGAAACATTATGAACATTGCACACCGCGGGGTTGCATGCCTCCTAATGGTGCACGTGATGCAGTAAGTAAAGAATGTAAGCGAAATAGAGAGGAATGGACAGTCATTATAGCAAGGATAGGGCCCGTAAATGCGGAAATCCATTGATACAAGCGGTTTTGCGAAGTGCACATTGTTGTGGCATACGCTTGAAAACGAGAATCTCTCAAACAGCGAAGCTGGTCGCCCGTAGCGTACTACTGTCGTGAGCACCTATGAAAAGTGTATAAAGAGTAAGCCGTACGGTATTGGACGACCACGTCTCATCACAAAACGTAAAGGTCGGATGATCCCCCACTGTGTAATCTAGGATAGGCAGCGATCTGTGATAGGTCTGACAACAGAGCACAACGCAGGTGCAGGCACAAGTGTTTTGGAGCACACTGTTCAAAGGCCACCTTTGAACATGGAGCTCTACATCACACGACCCCTACAAGTTCCTCTGTTGACCCAATAACATCGTAAGCTATAATTTCAGTGGGCACAATATCACTAAGTTTTCACCGTGGATCGATAGAAACGTGTCGCCTGTAGAATGAATGCATTTCTTGTTACATCACGTCGATGGTTGCGTCCTTACATGCCATCATCCAGAAGAATGACTACACGAACATGCACCGCACTTACAGAATCAGGCCGGTGAGGTCAGAATTATGTTAGGGGTGCAGTGAGTTGGGCTTCCATGAGATCTGTGGTGGTAATCGAAGATATCATGATGGCAGTGAACTACGTGAACATTATTGCGGACCACCTGCATTGCATCATTCTTGAAGTCTACCCCTACAGCGATGACATCTTCCAACAGGATAGGTGTCCACGTTGCAATGTTAGAATCGTGCTACAGGTGTTTGAGGGGCATTATAGTGAAGTCACATTGATGTCTTGTCCAGCAAATGTACCTGATCTGTACCCATTGGAACACATATCGCATGCCAGCTGCATGCCCGTAACCATCCCGTAATTTCAGGCAATTGCTTGGCCTATAGGTAGACATCTGGTGCCAC
Source organism: Schistocerca piceifrons (assembly GCF_021461385.2). Classification (NCBI taxonomy): domain Eukaryota; kingdom Metazoa; phylum Arthropoda; class Insecta; order Orthoptera; family Acrididae; genus Schistocerca; species Schistocerca piceifrons. The sequence continues at coordinate 381,356,919 of NC_060139.1, forward strand.
AAACTTCTGGAATACTATCAGGGACTTGCAGAATCCATGACAAGCAGAATCTCCGTTGTACTGTGTTTGGGAAGGGAAACAACACGCTATTAAACAAATGGCCATAATAGTCTTCACGGATTTGCCGCCGCATCACGTTATGCAAATTCCACAATATTTCCTCGGAGCAACTGTCCGACATCTTCAGGTGGTTCAACCTCGCTGGTGGAAAGGTTGAACCTCCTGAAGATGTCAGACAGTTGCCCCGAGGAAATATTATAGAATTTGCACAACATGATCCGGCGACAAACCCGTGAAGACTATTTACAACACATCCGCCGGGAGAGCTTGAAGAGTCACAGGTGGTCATAATGTTTTGACCCACTGGTGAATGGACTCAATACCCGATGGATCCAATGACGCGCGCCCAATGAGCCATGCCTTCAGTGGCTCCGACTACGAGCGCTCTCTGCCGCAGCGATATAGAGTGACTGATGATGGCCGATGCCACCTGCATGGTCCAGACTCATTCACAGTGTACGATAGTTTTCAGTCTTAATCAGCCTTCGACAATTCGGCTGTGTATTAATAGTGGGAGCATCACACTGCACGATGCTCTTTGCTACTTGTAATGGCTGCACTTTCTTGCTGTTTATTCTTTTGTAAAGTTTCTTTGCAACGCTTGGAAAAGTCTACAAGTCAAGTCAAGTAAAGTTTCTCTTTGCTGTATTTACGTGTTTGCTACATGTTTCTGCTCCTGTCAAGCTTCCCTACGACGAGAGCTGCTGCCCCTCTCTGCTGACCGTTGTGTACGAAGTAGTACACAACAACAAGAAATACACAACTCTGCTATTAATTTGCACCTCCCACACATATTCTATGCATGACATAAGGCATGACATTTGCCAGAATATCAGTGACGTCTTTGACTGATGGAAAATCTTTGCCTGTAAACGAAAACATTGCGTGTAAAGCACATGTCGGAAGCTGCAACTATCATGCAGTATATTATCAAACGCTGTGAGCGACAGTGGATTATGTGAGTGCGTTTGCACTTGAAATTTTGTGCTTCCTTCCAGAAAGGCATGAGCAAAACGAGACAAAAAACATCCACTGGAACAAATGTAAGTGCACATAACTCATTCACTTTACATGTTTTCAATTGCATACACATTCCTTACACACAAACGAAAAAAAATTGCAACTCCAAATTGTTCAAATGGCTCTGAGCACTATGGGACTTAACAGCTGTGCTCATCAGTCCCCTAGAACTCAGAACTACTTACACCTAACTAACCGAAGGACATCACAGACATCCATGCCCGTGGCAGGATTCTAACCTGCGACCGTAGCAGTTCGCGGTTCCGGACTGCGCGCCTAGAACCGCTCGGCCTCCACGGCCGGCACAACTCCAAGAAGGAGTTGTAAGACATAAACGAAAGACGGTAGGCAAGTTTCTACGTGTGAAAGATGATGTCTACTCCGATTTCGCACCACTCGAATAAGAGTTGCGCTAATAGCGCCACTATGAGGTTGCAGATCAGGTTTGCCATAAATACACGCTGTAACAGTAGTGAGCGTCAGTTGTCTTTGAGATTGGACGCATTGAGTTGATTTTAGCCAAGAAGGCCTTTAAGGCGACGAAGAGGCGATTATCAACACCTCATTCAGTTTGAATAAGGTCATGTAATAGGGCTACGAGAAGCCGTATGTTTCTTCAGCGATATTGAAGAAACACTTGGCAGGAATGTAGCCACTGTACATGATAGATGGCAGTGGTGGTCACAGGAATGTATGGTCGCAAGAAAACCGGGCTCTGGACGACCAAGTGGCTCTACCGAGAGGGAAGACCATCGAGTTCGGCGGATGACTCTGCCGCATCATACTGAAGTCTGCAGCAGCCATTTGCGAAGCAGTTCGCAGCACGGTGACACAACGAACGGTTACTTCAAGGACAGCTCCGAACCAGATGCCCTGTAGCATGCATTCCACTGACTCCAAACCACCACCATTTGGCGACTTCAGTGGTGTCAAGCGAGAGCTCATTGGAAGGCTGGGTGAAGGTCTGTTGTATTCTCTGAGGAAAGCCGGTTCTGCCTTAGTGTCAGTGTTGGCCACTAGGTGGTTAGAAGGAAGCAAATTGAGAGCATGCAACCAACCTGTCTGCGTACTAGACACCCTAGACCTACACTTGGAGTTATCTACATCTATATATAAGTCCGCTAGCCACCAAGCGGTGTGTGGCGGAGGGCACAATCCACGCAAAAGTCATATTTCCCCACCCCTGTTCCACACGCGGATCGCGCGAGGGAAAAACGACTGTCTGAACGCCTCAGTACGAGCTCTAATGCCCCTTATCTCTGAATGGTGATCATTGCGCGATTTGAAAGTTGATGGTAATAATATATGCTCTACATCCTCGGTGAAGATCGGATTTCGGAATTTAGTGAGCAGCCCCTTCCGTTTAGCGCGCCGTCTATCTGCAAGTGTGTCCCACTTCAAACTTTCTATGATATTTGTAACGCTGTCGCGATGGCTAAATGTACCAGTCATGAATCTTGCCGCTCTTCTTTGGACCTTCTCAATCTCTTGAATCAGACTCAACTGGTAATGGTCCCATACAGACGAACAGTACTGTAAGACTGAACGAACTAACGTATTGTAAGCTATTTCCTTTGTTGAAGGACTGCATCACTTCAGGATTCTACCAATAAACCGCAATCTAGAGTTTGCCTTACCCGCTACTTGTGTAATCTGATCATTCCATTTTATCATTTCGAATAGTCACACCCAGATACTTGACGGATGTTACCGCTTCCATAGACTGGGCATTTATTTGGTACTCGTTGATTAATAGGGATTTTCGCCTTGTTATACGCAGTAGGTTACGCTTACTGATATTGAGAAATAACTGCCAGACATTAAACCAAGCCTCTATTTTCTGCAAATCCTCATTGATTTGTTCACAACTTTCGTGTGATACTGCTTTTGTAGGCTACAGCATCATCGGCAAACAGTATAATGCCGCTGTCAATAGCATCAACAAGATCGTTTATGTAAATCGTAAAAAGCAGCGGACCTATTACGCTGCCATGGGGCACACCTCAAGTTAGGCTTGTTTCTGTTGAAGTCACCCCTTTCAGAACGACAAACTGCTCCCTGCCTGTTAGAAAACTTTCTATCTAACCGCGTATGTCTTCGGATAGACCTTAAGCGTGCACTTTTTGGAGCAAGCGACAGTTCGGAACCGAGTCAAGCGCCTTTCGAAAGTCTAGAAATATGGCATCAACCTGGGAGCCACTATCTAGAGCCTGTTGTATATCATGCACAAAGAGGGCCAGCTGAGTCTCGCAGGACCGCTGTTTCCTAAAACCGTGCTGGTTTCTGAAGATGAGCTTCTCAGAGTCTATAAAGGTCATAATGTCTGAACGCAAAATATGTTCCATGATTCTACAACAAATCGATATCAGTGAATTTGGCCGGTAATTATACGCATCCGATTTTCTCCCCTTTTTACAGATTGCTTTGACCTGGGCCTTGTTCCAATCCCGTGGAACTTTCCGCTGTTCCAATGATCTCTGATGAATATGAATGGTGCTATATTTGTAGCATAGTCAAGATAATATCTTACGGGGATACCGTCTGGGCCAGATGCCTTCCTGGCGTCTAAGGATCTTAACTGTTTTACAGTCCCAGATACACTGAACACTATGTCAGCCATCCTTGCGTTTGTTCGATAAATGAAAGGGGGAATGGTGCTGCAGTCCTCTACCGTAAACGTGTATTTTAAAGCTAGGTTTAGAATTTCGGTCTTCTGTTTTCACCATCCGTTACATTACCCGTACTATCAGCAAGAGAAGGTACTGAATTATTTGTAGCGTTTAGATATATTACGTACGACCAAAATTTTTTGTGGTTATTTTTAGAATCTACAGATAAAATATTGCTTTCAAATTCGTTAAAAGAATATCTCGTTGACCTTTTGACAGTTGCTTTCACTTCGCATAATTTCTGTTTGTCAGCGGGGCAGTTACGATCTAGGGTGCAATTTCATATCACAGCAGAAGCACTTTCCCGGTTATCCCAAGCACCCTGACTGCGAATCTGCACGCCAATCTTGTGATTAGACCTGTAGTGCTGCCTTTGATGAACAGCATTCCAGTGGATGTTTTCCAGCACGATAACGATCCCCCACACACTGTTGTTGTAACCCAACGGGCTCTACAGAGTGTCAACTTGTTGCCAGTCCCCAATCGAGCACATTTTTATGGGGAATATCGGGTGACAACTCCAACGTCACCCACAAACAGCATCAACCGTCCCTGCATTGACCGACCAAGTGCAACAGGCATCCAACGGCATCCCTCAAACAGACATCCGGCTCCTGTACAATACAATGCCTGCACGTGATCTTCCAATGTCAATCACTTAAATATGTTACCTAGGCAAATGTATTCCCGCAGTTTCATTTATCTACATTAATTATTTTTTGGTGTTGCGATTTTTTTCCTTTATTGTAGAAGTCATTTATACGGTATATAAAGTGGCGATAACTTCTTAATTATCCCTACGCAGTACTGGAGCAGATGGCTAGTCCCGGCGGAGGTTAGAGTCCTCCCTCGGGAATGGGTGTGTGTGTTAGTTCTTAGGATAATTTAGGTTAAGTAGTGTGTAAGCTTAGGGACTGATGACCTTAGCAGTTAAGTCCGATAAGATTTCACACACATTTGGACATTTTTGAACTGGAGCAGATGACACGCTGTCGACCGACGAATATGACGCTATGCTACAACAAATGTAGCCATCTGAAGTATTTGTACTTCTGCATTGACTCTTGCGACTGTCTTCTTCTTATTTTTCGTCACAATCCTCTTCTATAAGCGTCTGTCACGATCGCTCAACACACAATCTCGTCCGCGTTGTGACTTAGTCGATGATGTTTTCTGCTTTACTATTACGCAGTACAAATCTTCGATACGGTGGCCCTTGAAACAACAAACACTTCGGTTACCTTGGTTACGGAAGCATCCACCGTAGGAGTACCAACATTTTTTTCACTTTAGATTTCACTTGGCTCCGACATAATGCACACACAACTGCTCCAAACTTTGTTCGGACCCCGACTGACAATTGTAACTTATAGAGGACACTGCAAGGATGCAGTTAGAATAGAACAGCGCAACTTATAGGTTCGGCTAGCATTTGCGTTCATATTCAAACATGCATTTGTCGAGGTGTTTCCATGTATTTGTCAACATCTGTAGTTCACTTCCATGAAATACTGTAAGATTAGCAAATCTCTCCCTCGTAATAACGTTTGCGAAATGAAATGTCTAACTTTGAAAGACTGTTGCGATATATATTCAAGTTACGAGTAAACCTACTTCAAGAGTATGGTGATCCTCGCATTACCATAACAGACATTTCTTTCGAATTCTCTTAAAACAGTAACATGTATTACACAAAATTTAATATTTGTTTGAACTGTTTATTCAAGAACGATTTAAAACTAAAATGGAATAGCATGTTAGTTACTTTATTCAAAAAGTAAATTTTCAGTTTAGATTATGCTGTCTAAGAAATGCGATCTTTCTTGTAACTGACAAGTGATTTTACTAAGGCCAGCGAGTGACTGTTGGCCGTTCCTCTTGGTGTGCTCACCGTCTCCTGTACACGGAGGGGCTTCCCCAGATTTTTCTTCCCTAGTAATACCTTTCTGTGTGTCGATCCTTATGCATGAATCAGTAACAGAACCATCAGTTTCCTCATACATAAAATACACATTATTATTACAAATAGTAAAAAAATATACATTTAGGAGCAGACAATAAAAATACAGGGTTTTTACAAATGATTGACGCGATTTCACAGCTCTACAATAACTTATTATTTGAGATATTTTCACAATGCTTTCCACACACATACAAAAACTCAAAAAGTTTTTTTAGGCATTCACAAATGTTCGATATGTGCCCCTTTAGTGATTCGGCAGACATCAAGCTGATAATCAAGTTCCTCCCACACTCGGCGCAGCATGTCCCCATCAATGAGTTCGAAAGCATCGTTGATGCGAGCTCGCAGTTCTGGCACATTGTGTCTGTTCACTTCACCATTAAGAAAAAATGTTGCTTCATCACTGAAAACAAGTTTCGCACTGAACGCATCCTCTTCCATGAGCTGTTGCAACCGCGCCGAAAATTCAAAGCGTTTGACTTTGTCATCGGGTGTCAGGGCTTGTAGCAATTGTAAACGGTAACGCTTCTGCTTTAGCCTTTTCCGTAAGATTTTCCAAACCGTCGGCTGTGGTACGTTTAGCTCCCTGCTTGCTTTATTCGTCGACTTCCGCGGACTACGCGTGAAACTTGCCCGCACGCGTTCAACCGTTTCTTCGCTCACTGCAGGCCGCCCCGTTGATTTCCCCTTACAGAGGCATCCAGAAGCTTTAAACTGCGCATACCATCGCCAAATGGAGTTAGCAGTTGGTGGATCTTTGTGGAACTTCGTCCTGAAGTGTCGTTGCACTGTTATGACTGCATGATGTGAGTGCATTTCAAGCAAGACATACGCTTTCTCGGCTCCGGTCGCCATTTTGTCTCACTGAGCTCTCGAGCGCTCTGGCGGCAGAAACCTGAAGTGCGGCTTCAGCCGAACAAAACTTTATGAGTTTTTCTACATATCTGTAGTGTGTCGTGACCATATGTCAATGAATGGAGCTACAGTGAATTTATTAAATCGGTTCAACCATTTGTAATAGCCCTGTATATCAATAGCTACACTATGTGATCGAAAGTATCCGGATACCTGGCTGAAAATTATTTACAAGTTCGTGGCGCCATCCATCCGAAAAGCTGGAATTCAATATGGTGCCGGCCGCGGTGGTCTCGCGGTTAGGGCGCTCAGTCCGGAACCGCGCGACTCCTACGGTCGCAGGTTCGAATCCTGCCTCGGGCATGGATGTGTGTTTTGTCCTTAGGTTAGTTAAGTTTAAGTAGTTCTAAGTTCTAGGGGACTGATGAGCACAGCTGTTAAGTCCCATAGTGCTCAGAGCCATTTGAACCATTTGAAACCCCCTCCATAAAAACACGACCACACCGTAACACCACCACCTCCGAATTTTGCTCTTGGCACTTCACACGCAATTAAGTACAATACGTCATTTGCTTTAAAAGATTAAGCAATTTCTATGATATAATAAGAGAGGGAAAAAGTTACGGTAACAGTGACAAATTAAAAACTGAACATCAATTCATTCATAGTATACAAGAAATATAAAGTACCTGATCTGCTGCCTTTGTGTACGTAATACGCCATTATCTGCTTCTAGCCACTGAGAACGGACATATTAACACGAAAAACAGAGTTTTTCAACCTCAGTTTGCACTCTTTAGCACTGATTAATCGTAATTACCACGTAGTAGTACGATCTCTGAATACAGCATCATTTTTGGCAGATTTTCAAAACACCAGAATCAGCGCAGAAATACTGATGATTTTTTAATCGTATTCAAACACTCATCACTTTTCGAGAAAAGCTGTGAACAGTGTGCGAATGAAGTTTTCTTTTATTTATCAATTATTCTGATATTTTGACTCTATATATGTTGAAACAGAGAGAGCCAAAATTTTTAATTTCTTTTATTTCTGGGTTTATTAAGGAAATAATACGAATAATAAACCGAAATCGGTTATTTCAGAAAGTAGTTACAATGAGCGGTTTTGATAAAACCGGATACCGGTTGTTTCAGCGGTAACCATATACCGGGCCACACGCCGGTCACAACTACTTCCCGTATACCGACTGCGATGAGCGGGTAGTCTACTCCACTACCGCAGGCGCTCCTGCACCGCAGACTGTCACGCATAGAGCATCGTTGGTACACCGCGGAAACGTTACTGTAAACAAACCATAGTACGCCTGTTGACACGCTCTCCAGCAGAGCACGCACCGGCGACAGCAGCGCTGCCTTCGCTGGAACTACGTTGCGCCCGCGTCAAGTGCTCGCCGAGGGCCGCACAACATCCTTCCGTCCGCTGTCCTTTCGTCCGCTGCCTTTAGACGCCGCTCAGTCGCAGAGAGACTCATCCGTTTACCTTCCCCAACAAGGATCTATTACCAACCCATCAAGTCCTCGCCTCTCCTCAATCACATTGAACAATCCGAACAATCGACACCATCCGCAAACTCGACACCCGTTATCCAATCCTTCACCCTCTACTTTCCAATCCTCATATGCTGCCGCACCTTTATCAACTACTCCCACCAATCTTCCAACTATAGCCTTTTTACAAGCTCTCCAAAAGAAATATGAATCATCTCCGCCACCCATATCATGAACTCCGCCCCGACACTTATCCATACTACCAGCTATAAGTCCACTCCATGAGTCATCTCCCTCTTTCGTAGCGTTGCTGCCTCTAGATCACGGAGGTCCCGGGTTCGATTCCCGGCCAGGTTGGAGATTCTCTCTGCCCGGGGACTGGGTGTTTGTGTTGTCCTTATCACATCATCATCATCATCATCATCATCATCATTTGTGACAGTGGGTAGACTGGACTGTGAAAACAATTGGACTGTGTAAAAATTCGTACTTTGTACGGGCGCTGACGACCGCGCAGTTGAGCGCTCTACCAACCAAACATCATCATCATCGTCATCATCGTCATATCCCTCTCTCCCCGCATTTCCTTACCCCCTTTTTCCCTCATCTGCCTTTCTATTCCCAACAAGTATTAGTGTCACCAATTCGACCCTCCACTTCACCTCCTCATCTGTCCCAACAGCCACTACTACTCCACCACCGCTAAGCACCAATCCCCCATCCTTAGGCCACCACATCCCTACCCTCATCACCGGCCAACCTTTTTCCCCTTCAATAACGGACTCGCTATGCCATTGCAGGTCCTTCCAGTTTCTAGTACCACGGAAGTACTTTCGCAACATGTTTTAGATGTTTTAAAGGATGCTTATTGTGTTTCATTTTATCTTTTATCATGATTATTTTTAACTATCAGTGCAAGAAGTTATCTATCGTATACCAAAAACTTCCATTTCATTTTTCAATTTTAAAAAGTCTTAAACTCAGTGTAAATATCTCTCCTATCTGTTTCTTGTATTGCGTCTCATTTAATTTTTTATTGTCAGTTGGCTGGAAAACGAGTTGCCTGTACCGCTGACAGCCCACCCGACCTGCCATATGAGACACGGGTGGATGAAATAACAATAAACAAAAACAAATCAGGCAGGCAGCAGCACACAAGCCAACGCTCCGGGCTTATCGCTGGCCCTCCCGGTCCATCATTGAGAGCTCACATCAGCTGCGCTATGGCGTTCCGCCAGCCCTCGCTTTCGGAGCCTTCGCATCCGACGCTGGCCTTCCGCAGACTCGACACTTCAGCGGCTGTCCACCGAAGATACGCAAAATAATCCACCTCGATCTCTTCGTCTCCTCTGACACTGGCCTTCCCGGAGATGTTGTCACCGGACCTGGTGTTTTTCTTGACTTCTTCTTGACTCCTAAATATGCATGTGAGATCAGGTGGATCCTTTCAGTTCTACCATTCAGAAGCTACCTTGTGTTGAACTTTTTTTCCTGTGGTGTGTTACTTATAATCTATTTGGGAATTCATCATTTACTACGCGCAGCCTACCACTCAGAATACATCATACACACTGACGTTTCACACACACTGACGTTTCACGAGACGTTACTCATCCCTTTCACATTAATCGTCGGTATAACATTCTTTATTCTAGACAGTAGAATGAATCGGCAGAGTGTCGCAATCAGTTACGATGCACGTTGTATAAAATACCTCCTGGATATTGTTATATTACAGGATGGCCAGCCAGTCCGGGAATATTTACGATTTTCATGGAAAAATTTAATTTCCAACTCTGTCTTTCCACCAAGTTTTTCAAATACTCCCCCATCACCAGTTTCAACAGTACGAACCTGCCTGAAAATCGCAGAGCTACCATGGTGCCACATTTCCTGTTAGTTGCTGTAGTCAATGCCACGCCACCCTTTACAGCGTCTTGCTGAATAAACTAGCATACCCACGCCAACCTGTTAACCAAAAGGAAACATAGGAAGCAGGTCGGTGCGTGTGTGGTCGCTGCAGGGTCTCGGCGGCAGTTCCGCCTCTCTCCCGTCCTGCGGACGTCAGCAAGAGCGGAGGGCTCTCGCCTTTTGCCGCTGGTCCTGCTCACCGGGATCTGGCACCATGCACACGAACGTCCCGTTTCTTATTCCGCTCATTTCTTTGTCCAAACTCCTACACTGGCAGTCAACCTTCACCTCCACCCCCTGGGCTAGCCCTTTCTTTATTCCGAGCACCAAGAATGTAGGCCTCGTTTTCTTTACTTTGCTCTTTTACGAGGGTCACTCCAAAAGAAATCCATACTATTTTTGTAGAAATACCGTTTTCATTCTGCATGTGTGAAAGTTTCACAGTGTGTAGATACACCCTTCCCGCTTGTTTTCAACCTTAGTTCAACCTGTTCCCGTGAGTGGCGCCGTCACAGCATGTCTTCAAAATGGCTGCTACACTTGGCCATCGTCAGAAGCAACGCCATACAATTCCTGTGCTGTGAAAACGAGACAATGGGAAACATACACAAAAGGTTAAAAAAGGTGTATGGAGATGCTGCTGTCGATCGCAGTACATTTAGTCGGTGGGCAAGCAGCTTACGTGATGAAAGAGGGCACGGCAATTTTGAAGATTGTCCTCGCAGCAGCAGGCCTCGTACTTCACACACTCCAGACAATGTGCAGAGAGTTAACGAATTGGTGACTGCAGACAGACGCATCACAGTGAACGAATCGTCACGCAACGTTGGGATAGGGGAAGGATGTGTTTGCAGAATACTGAAAGTGTTGGCGTTAAAAAAGGTTTGTGCCAGGTGGATTCCCAGTATGTTGACAGTGGCTCACAAAGAAACAAGAAAAACGGAATGCAGCGAACTTTTTGAACAGTACGAGAATGGTGGAGATGAATTTCCTGGAAGAATTGTGACAGGTGATGAAACATGGCTCCATCATTTTTCACCAGAGACGAAGAAGCAATCAATGGAATGGCATCATGCAAATTCACCCAAGAAAAAAAAATTCAAGACCACACCCCCTGCTGGAAATGTTAAGGCTACAGTGTTTTTCGATTCCGAAGGACTCTTGCTTGTGGACAACATGCCAAGTGGAACCACCATAAATTCTGATGCATATATGACGACACTGAAGAAACTTCAAGCTGGTCTGAGTCGTGTTCGACCACATCCGCAAAAGCAGGTTGTTTTGCTGTTGCACGACAATGCACGATCACATGTCAGTCAAAAAACCATGGAAGCGATCACAAAACTCTGATGGACAACACTGAAACACCCGCCTTACAGTTCTGACCTGACTCCATGTGAATATCATCTCTTTGGGAAACTGAAAGACTCTCTTCGTGGGACAAGGTTTGAAGATGATGACTCCCTTGTGCACGCTGCCAAACAGTGGCTCCAACAGGTTGGTCCAGAATTTTACCATGCGGGTATACAGGCGCTGGTTGCAAGATGGCGTAAGGCAGTTGAGAAGGATGAAAATTATGTGGAGAAATGAAAATATTGTTCCTAAAGGATGTATGTACACACTGTAACACTTTCAAACACGTAGAATAAAAGATGGATTTAAAAAAAAATAGTGTGCATTTCTTTTGGAGTGACTTTCGTATTTCGCCACCTCCGTTCCCATGTTCACCCACGCCGCTCCACGTCCTTCACATTGATTTCTAATCATAATGCAAACTACCGATTCACCTTGATTATTATAAGTAATTTAATAAAATAAAACTCTCTATCCTTACTGTACGTCCTGCGATCAACAGATAACAGACCTGAACTTAACTTCCATTCGACAATGAAGTCATTAGAGACGGAGCTTCATTTCAATTCGACGAAAAATTGTGCGTAATGAAGGATACGAAACATGGTTATGCTCATAGTCGCCTACCAAGGTTTATTATTTCCCACACACCAAGTTTTACTTAGCATCTACATACGCTATAGACACGTTTCCGCACAAGTCAACTTGTAAACACGTGCTGGGGCCCCCGCCATGCCTTCGACTAAGCGGCGACCACTTCCTTCTGCAGAAGCCAGACTGCAGCTCACTTATTTGTGTTTCCTGCTAACGCCCGTCCAGCAGCCCGTCTCGTCTCCAGGATACTGAATCAGTTCAACGTATCGTCGTTGTTCCAATGCCTCATGGCGCCACCATTAAATAATGATAAAATCTGAACAGCTTACCTTCCTTCGTTTATCCCTTTACATAGTAATGGCGTTATTTTTATATGTCTGTTTGCTTAATACTTGGTCCATGGATTACTGTCTTTTGCTAAAGATTTTATATAGTTTTATAATATTTAATGCTTACTTGCGCTTCAACTATCGCAGAATATATTACAGTTTGTATGAACACTAGTGCTCCCACGTCGTACATAAACGTGTTCAATGCCCTCCATGTCATTAGTTTGGTGGTTGACTTCTCTCGCACATACTATGTTCGATGTGAAGTTTGACACTCATCGCACGTATCATGTATTTTTATTGATTCTGTAGTAAAGTTATGTTGTGGATCTTAAGCTTAACTATTTTACATCTGTTTTAACAAACCTTTTTTACTTCTGCTGTTCAATCTTTATACATATGCTTTTAACATACTCGCTTCATATATTTATTTTTTCCAATTCCTTGTAGGACACAACCGTCTGATTCTTCTTTTGACTTTGGCTTTACCAATGATTTAAGCCTATTTCACTTCTGGAGATGACAGTTTAAACTGTAGAGAGCGGTTAAGTGAACCCAACAAAGGTTTTCTTTTACAGCTAACGACTGACTTTTTATCTTTGGTGAGGTCCCAGATATCTCTGTGTGAATGGCTCAAGAAGGATTTGATTTCTAGCCCATCCTTCACCCCTGCCTCTCCATCGCCTCATTCAAAACGAAAGTCCAGAGCATAAACCACTACGCTACGAAGGTGAACCACGTATAGCGCCAAAGGAGTGCACTATGCATGGAACGGGTCAGGTAGGTGACAGCAGAGAACAATGCGTCACAGAAACACTGGCCAACGTCGTTAACGAAAGGAAAAAAGCAGAAGAAAATTGTCTGACCATTCCTTTCTGTAAGAGAAATGAGTCTAGGAAATGAATAATCTGTACATTGCTGGACAAAACGAGCTTCTGTGCCGCAAAGGAATTGTCTGAAAACCACATTACGTATGCCACATCCTGGTGCCATTAAACGAATGAGGCTACATTTAAGACAACTATATTAGTTTCAAAAAGTTGCTATAATATGATGCCAAATCCTGCCTGTAGGAATGGCGCTTGACAGGTTTCTATCACCTACTAAGCTCTTTCGATCTGAGTCTAAAATTCCGTAGTGCTGACTTCCGGAAGAAAATGTTTGACCAATATTACGTCCAATAAGGTAGCTATCAAACACCAGATTTGCCGTATATTCTCCTCGGTTTCGCTGCGCAATGTCTGAGAGAGATGTCGGAGTTGTTAAAACATTGGACTCGAATTTCCGAGGGGTAGGTTCAAATGGCCCATTCTCGTTTAGTTTCTCATTATTTGCCCACATCACGATGCCTGCTGAAATAGTTCGTTAAAACAGGATTCGCCACTTCATTCCTTCAACGTTGCAGAGTAGAGCTAATGCTCCGTCTCTAAAGGCCACGCTGTCGACAAGACGTTAAACTTTGTCTTTGGTTTCCAGACTACTTGCCTATTGATTCACTACTCTGGGACGTCACCGACAGAAAATGTTATGCCTAAAGTCACTTTGAGATGGTCTCTGAGCAGATTCTCATAGGTGAGTGTACCTGAAGTGAGGACTTGTACGGAAATAATGTGTCGGAAAAATTCTCAGAAAAACATCTAAAGGTCTCTTTGCTTCCTTACGTTACCTGAACGAGCTCTTACTTCACGTCAACTTACCTTCACAAGTCCTATTCTGTGGTCGCACTATTCTGGAGCCGTGATCTTCTTTTTATACTAAGGTCAATAACGAAATGCATCAGTATTATACTCTCTCGGTGATTTCTTCATCAATTTTGATTTTTTGTTTGTTTGTAGAAGCGTAAACAAATACTTTGCATATTTGGATTATCACCCTGGACCAAAGAGTACATACTACTACTTTGCATTGAAAATTGAGCAAAGTTCCAATTAATCTTAAAACGAAGGGAAAGGGGATTGCCAAACAACGAATAATATAAAAGATATGGCAAATGAGGAGATAAATGGAAATCTGTATGAGCGAATACAAATATAAAGGAAGATTAGAATTTAACGTCCCAACGATGACTTCGTCATAGAGATCATAAACATGGATTTTGAAAGGGCGGCGAAGGAAATCGGATGCGCACTTTCAAATTTGCCTCAAGAAATTTATGGCAATCACGAGAAACATAAATCAGAATGACGGGACACGGATTTGAACCTTCATCCTCCCCAATATGAGTCTAATAACATATGCCGAACTCGCTGTTCTCTGATACATCGATTTCAAAATTGTCACTATCACGACTGTAACTACTACGAGGGCAAGTTTTTTTTGTTATCGAGTACGACATGTGGCGCGATTAAAACCACAAATGTGTTGTGCAGTGTCTCTAGTACGCCCGTCGATCGCGTTACGTCGCACTTTTCAGTTCTGAGTACGTAGTGGGCACATACAGCTGTCTAGCACGATATAGTTTCCTGCCAAGTGTCAAGTGCATTTTGTCATTCGATTTCTTCATGCTGAGGGGTTCTCTGATTTTATTACGCCTATATAACGTAACTGTCACGCGTGGCAGCAAAGTGCGGCAATGGTGCAGGTACTTTGAAGCAAAACGCACAGACGATGCAGACGGTCAGAGCAGGAAGCGATTGTCAAACGATGATCTGGTTCAGCCAGAGGAATAGGTGATTCGAGAACCCCGTCTATCAAGGGCATCTCAGGACAAGCGAAGAGGAGTGTTGCCACAAGAATTGTCCTTCTGACAATGCTCCGCCGCACACTTCAGGTGGGCTGCTCACTGAAGGTGCGACAAAGATGGGTTTTTGATAAGTGTTTGATCACCCACCATACAGCGCGGGCTTGGCTCTCCGAGATTTTCATCTCTTTGCTCACATGAACCGCTGGCTATGAGGATATCATTTTGCCAAAGACAAGGAGCTGCAGACTAGCGTAGAGAATTGGCGGAAAGCACAGGCGGGTACCTTCTATGACGCGGAATTTGCGAAGTTGCTGCAACCCTACGACAAATGTCTAACTCTGAAGGTGTAGTTAAATGTTGCAAAAACTATTTTTGGTTTTCACAGTGGTTTTCATTTAGCGACCGATCGGACCTCTGAGGAAAAACGAACAGCCCTCGTACTTCCACTTTCAGTGGGATTGAAGATCCCACTGCTCTGTAAATTATAACGAGTGATGTAATCTTCTTTGTCGTCTGATGACAGTGATTCTCCTAGGCTTGCTGTTTGAAATTCAGAGTGTGAGTTATTGCTGGCAGTTCGTCGCTATTAATACCAAAGTTCCATATCAGGAACCAGCCTTATGACGTTTATTTTAAACGCGCCCTTGTTCCTCGGCGGCAACGGAGTCCGCAGCTCGAGGTCTAGTGACTAACGTTGCTGCCTCTCGATCGCGGGGTCCCGGGTTCGATGCCCGGCCGAGCTGGGGATTTTATCTGCCCGGGGACTGGGCTTTTGTGTTGTCCTCATCATTTCATCATCATCATTTGTGACAGTAGCTAAATTGGATTCTGTAAAAATTGGACTGTGTCAAAATTGGGACTTTGTGTGGGCGCTGATAACCACGCAGTTGAGTGCCCCATAAACCAAACTTCATCAACGGCGCCAACGGACTTGCCACAGTGGTAACACCGATTCCCGTCAGATCACCGAAATTAAGAGCTGTCGGGCTTGGCTAGCATTTTGATAGATCACCGTCCGGATCTGCCAAATGCCGTTGGCAAGCGGGATGCACTCAGCGCTTCTGACGCCAAATGAGGAGCTACATGACTGAGAAATAGCGACACCGGTCACGAAAACTGAAAAAGACCGGGAGAGTAGTGCACTGATCACATGCCATTCCGTATACGGTGACACAAGGGCTGAGGATGACACGGCGGCCGGTCGTCGCTACCTTTGGGCCTTCAAGGCCTTTTCGGACGGTGTTTTTTTCCCCTCGGCAATGGAGCTCCAGAACACGTCAGTTCCTCGTTCTGAAGACTCAGAGGGCAGGCGAGAGTTTAATGAATTGAGTATCGGATTCCAAACATTGTTTGAATTGAACGTTCAGTCCTTGTTCATGGTATTTCCGAAATCTTGATTAACCGCGATGGTAGTTAGTTAATAACTTATTTTCATGGTTTAATATGATGCAATGCCCAATCGACGTGTCTTGTAAATCTACGCAACTAACCTAGTGGTTTGCCACACATACAGCTTACTACAGTCACACTGTTTGCGGTACATACCCAGTCTTAGAAGGTCTAAATCGTATTAAAGTGTAATACCTTGTATTCTGTGTGCCACTGTGGCGCGACTGGATAAACATACAACAGATTCGAAACCCTTGCTTTTTATGTTGGTTACATCAATCATCACAATATCGTGTAGAAGAATGGAACTGCCAAGCAGGCTAGACACCTTGGAACATGTCAAGTCAGTTAGGCTAGATGTTATTTACATCAGTTTATTTCGGTGGTACAGTTGATACAAAAGATACTCATCCTCCTGTATTTACAATATTACCAGGAACTTAATGAATGTAACTGGGCATTTAATTATATCTTAATCTTACGAGAAATGTCCACGGCACATTGTATGAAGTCCTTTCAAACTAGAGAGTGGTAGACATCTTCAACTTCGATATAGAAAATATGTATACCAACATCCCTATCACAGAAACAATAGAAATCATAGAACAAAATCTCTCATCCCACAGCAACCTCACCACAGACGCAATAAAAGAAATAACAGATATGCTCAGACTGACAAATGAACAAAACTACTTTCAGTTTGAGGAAGAATATTATCTGCAAACTGATGGACTGCCCATGGGATCCCCAATATCAGGAACACTAGCAAACATTTTCATCAGTCACCTTGAAAATCAGATATTTGATAAGATAACCACAAATGAAAGTTTCATAATCATATATTGGTACAAATACGTGGATGACATTATTTGTCTGGTAGACGAACCAAGTGAAAAAATAGATGAACTCCATTCAGAATTAAACAAAGCTCATAAGAACATAAAATTCACACTTGAAAAAGAAAAAGAAAATCAAATAAATTTTCTTGACATTACTATTAAAAAAGAAAATGGAAAACATACATTTAACATCTTTAGAAAACCAACAGCCACGGACACAATAATACATTCCACATCCAACCACCCCCAAAGCCAGAAACTTGCAGCACTAAGACACATGTTACATAGATTAAACAGAATCCCACTCAGCAAGAGAAACTATGAACAAGAAATGAACACGATCATACAAATAGCTAGGAACAACGGGTATGACACACATGTGGTACACAGGCTCAATTAAAAAATAAAAACACAACTAAAAAACAAACACAACATTTCCACAATACAAAAGAACTCACAAGCTGAAAACTTACAAACACACTCAATAAACACACACAATGACAACATCACACAGAAAAGAACCAGATGGTACACCATGACCTACACACATAAACACACACACAGAGTTGCAAACATCCTAAAGAGACAGGGCTTCAAAATAGCATATAAGCCTGGGCAAACCCTTCAATCACACCTAAGCCAGCCAGCTACCAAGAGCGACAAATTCCAACAATCAGGAATATATAAACTTGAATGTCAAAGTTGTGATGCAGTATACATAGGCATGACATGCAGGAATTTTGAAACAAGATACAAAGAACATATCAGATGTTGGAAGTATGAAACAAACCATTCCACATTTGCAGAGCATTTAAAACACTACAACCATCATCCTACAAACATGGAACAAGAAATGAAAATAATGAGAATAAGCAACCATGACAAACATCTTATACAAATGCAACAAAACTTCCACATCCAGAAAGCCATAGCAGAAAACAAACATGTGATAAATGAACAAACACACATCAGCACAGGTTCCCTACTACACTTAATAAAGGAAATGATAACTTAAATATATATATATATATATATATATATATATATATATATATATATATATATATACAGACACACACACACACATAGACCCCGCCCCCTCCCCCCCCCCAAAAAAAAAAAAAAAAAAAAAAAAAACGTAACACCAAAAACCAAAATACAGACAGACACACACACACAGCACAAAAAAGTATATATCACACCAAAACACACACATACACAGGACAAAAACAAAAATAAATAAATAAATACAATAAAATTAAATTAATACCACACACAAACACACACACAAACACACACACAAATGCATACACGAACAGACCACAGATACTTCAATAGTTATACTCATAAGTTTGGCAGTAATATTCGATCTTTGGCAAAAACATTTGACAGTCGGCAACAGAAACCAAAACACTGCATAAAAACAAACGTTCAGTGCATACTGCTGTGGAATGTGAAAAACAGCAAATTGGCGCTCATAGGAAGAAGAACAACACCAAAAATGCAACAGGAGTGTAATATGTAAGAAACTCTCTACGCAACCTGTAAGTACAGTTCAAAACATTACTACTTAATAGGAAATACCAACCACCAGAACTGTTTATAACCTATAGGCACAGTGACAAAAATGTAAATAAAATAGCTAACATATGTACATATTCCAGGCCACTGATGATGCCTTGCAGAAAATAAAGGCGAAACGCGTATGGCACTAAAATTGTGTTTTATTCAGTTGCTGTCAGACGGTCCATAAGTGAAATTTATCAATATACCGTAGTAGAGAGTGGTAGCTTTAGCCTGAAACGCTCCCGGTTCAAATGTACGTAACAACTGCTAACGCGACAGACTTAATCAGCTTCACACAGAGCTGAAATTCCCTCACAGAACACAAGAAAACCTTATTAATACCCAAGAACAGCTCAGTTCTACGAAGAAGAGAAGCAGTGTAACCGAGCAATAATCATCCAAACCGGCGAAGATATTTGCGCTACCTAAACGACACTGTACGACATAAATTTACACCAGGTTGTCTGCAAATGCGAAGTCAAGACAACGGCAAACTAATACACAGTGTGAGTGGCTACGTCAGTAATTACATTAGACACTCGTTCCCTTGAATTTTATTGTTACTGTAATCATTAGTACGAAGAGTGATTTGCAGTTTTGGTTCAAATGGCTCTGAGCACTATGGGACTTAACTTCTAAGGTCATCAGTACCCTATAACTTAGAACTAATTAAACCTAACTAACCTAAGGACATCACACACAACCATGCCCGAGGCAGGATTCGAACCTGCGACCGTAGCGGTCGCTCGGTTCCAGACTGTAGCGCCTAGAACCGCTCGGCCACCCCGGCCGGCATTCGCAGTTTTCCATGCTTCTCTGTCCAGTGCAAGTATCTTAATTTCTGCATAACGACTGACCCCTACACATTAGAGTATTTTGACATGTTTACTGTATACAAGTCCTCGACAATTTCTATCCAACCAAACGTCTCTCCATTACCAAACTACCTATTCCTTGATGATCCCACACGTGTCCAATAAACTCGATCCACCCGTCTAATCTTCAGCATCCTTCTGTTATAGTACACTTCAGAAGCTATTCTATCCTTATCTGGTCACAGCCCACGTTCCATATCCACACAAGCCCACACTCTAGAAACGGCTGTTCACATAAGACTTCATAATGCTTAAATTTGTTTTAGATGACAACATATTTCTCGTTTTAAGGAAAACTTTTCTTTCTTTTGCCAGTCGTCAGTTATTTTTCTGACCATATTGTCAAACTTGCCTTATACCTCCAGCATGTTATTTCCTAATATAATTCCCATTACCCTTATTTTACACTGTCCAGTCACATTGCTGTAAGCACCTGTCAAAAATATGAATAAGCACCTTTTCCAGAGCAGACAGCTGTGGGACACGCAGGAAGAGTGTCCGTGAGTTTCTGGAAGGTACCGACTGGAATGTGTAGCCTTGCCGACTCCAGTGCCGTGGCCAGCTGCGCTAGGTTTCTGGATTGAAGATCCATGATGCGAACAACCCTAGGAAGGCAGTACCACAGATCCTCGACTGTGTTTAAATCTACGGAGTTTGGTGGCCGGTGCTGTTCGAGCCACGCGTGCACATTTTGAGCAGTGTGAGACGTTGCATTGTTCTGCTGGTAGGTGCCATCGTGCCAAGGAAAAACAACCTACATGTAGGAGTAGACATGGTTCCAGAGGATAGAAACATACTTATGTTGATCCACAGTGCCTTTAAGAATGACCAGATCACCCAGGTATTCCACGAATACATTCTCCACACCATAACACCGACTCCTCGTTTGGTTTCAGACGGTCATCCCGTACACACCAACGTCATCTGTCTGACGTTTCATAAAATGTGATTCATCTGGAAAGGCCATCTGTCGTCGCTCAGTGGCTGTCCAGTTGCGGTAGTGGCGTGCAAATTCCAGTCTTCTCACCGATAATAAACAGCAATCAGCATGGGCGCATGAACTAGGCACCTGCTGCGGAGGCCCATACGTCGAAAAATTCGGTGAGCAGTCGTTGAAGAGACACGGTTGATAATCCCTTAGTTCATCTGGGCACTCAGCTGCACAACAGTTGCACGTCTATTCACCCGCCGCGCGGGGCTAGCCGAGCAGTCGGGGGCGCTGCAGTCATGGACTGTGCTGTTGGTCCCGGCGGAGGTTCGAGTCCTCCCTCGGGCATGGGGGTGTGTGTCTGTCCTTAGGATAATTTAGGTTAAGTAGTGTGTAAGCTTAGGGATTGATGACCTTAGCGGTTAAGTCCCATAAGGTTTCACACACATTTGAACATTTTTTCTATCCACCCGCACACATACAGGATGTACTTTAACCACGGCGGCACGCGATCACCTTCCAGACTTAGCCGTTTCGGAAACGCTGCCAACCTTGTTGCGAAAGCCAGTGATCAAGGCCTTTTGGACGTCACATAAATCCCTCCGTTTCCTCATTACGGCAACGACGCCATCGTTTTCTCCGTCTCCGCGACACGCTGTGTATACCCTCCACTTCTAATGCTGCCAGCAGCAGTCTTGAGTGGTTATTATATATTGATGTCGAAGACTGGCAGTGGTCATATTAACGTTACTGCTCCGTGTATGACTTAGTGGTTGAGATACTAGCCTTGCATTTCCCGTCGAACCATCCTGATTGAGGCTCTGTCATGATTTCTCTAAATTACTTAAGGCGAATGCCTCGTTGGTTCTTTTGAAATGGCACGGCCAATTCCCTACCTTATCCATCCCATATACGAGCTTGTGTTCAGTAGTCTCTAATGACCTTGTTAGCAACAGAACGTTAAATTCTAAACTTTCCTCATTACTCTTGTTTTTCTTTTATTTATGGTCATCTTAAAGCCTCTTTACAAGGCATAATCCACTCCGTTCAACTGATCTTCGGAGTCCACTGCCGTGTCTGACAGAATTGCTGTGTCTTCAGCACTTCACAAACTTTAAAGTTTTCATTTCTTCTTCCTGAGCTTAAATTTTCTTGCAGGTGTGATGAAACCATAACATTTTTTTAGAGAAGAATTATTAACGGTTAAATTACTAATTTTTCTTGAAAAGAAAACTGTATAAGCGCCTACGCTAAAGTCAGTCTTCGGTACTTCCGCACAGTACCCAATAACGTTTTTTTAACCACGTACACATTTTCGTCGTTCAGTGCCCTGATCGAAAATTACAACAGAAATGTTTTGCTATAGTGCGACAGTCGCAATCTCAATACTCTTACGAGTAATAATCTGAGAAACATATCTTGCCTCGCCGAATACAATCATATATGTCGGTTTGCGTTCCACATTTTATTTTCACTTCGTATCTTTCACACGTAATTCAGCCGACGAACTGTGAAATGAAAAAGAGCTCCCTCCTTGAAGACGTGTGAGGATGATGAACAGCAGACTGCAGAAACGAAAAGCAGCGAAGCGTATACGACGTTATTCCACTGCCCCAATTTCACGTAAATTTAATTGTTGTAATTTTGAAATCTCACCAATTACATTTAAAAATCTCTCTTCGTGCATAACTTCGTAACATATTTCTGGCTGTATAAGTATTGATAACTGTAGATCTCTTCTGCTGTTTTCATAACGCCTCGCTGACGCACTGAGAATTCTTAACGTGATTAGGAAATCAATAATTCACATCCAACGAGACATTTCCCACCAAAAAAAAAATTATAACAGGATTGCGAGCTGAAACATCGACTGCTAAGAAGGCATCTGCTCCTTGCTTTCCAAAACAAAAGCCGTCAAAATCAAATAGCTTATCTCTTTTCACTCAGTACAGCGAGTTCTATTAGTGTGTTCACACATTATTTCCTTTTCTATAAATTTGCCGATGAATAGTAACTATTACATAAATGAAAAGAATGCTACTCTGGCACAAAAATGAGACTTCTCTGATCATAAAGAACTACTTGTTGCGGGCTACTAAAGCGAACCAGTGATTTTTTTTTATGCGCTCGGGTGGATAGTAAACATGGCGGTTCTCATGGAAAATTATATACAGCAGTTGAACGAAGGAATGGAAAAGTATGTTCGTCAAAATAGGTCTTACCTGGAACAAAAGTACCAGTAATTGAAAATGTTGGGTACGAACACCAATTAGCAGGATTGAGTCTTGCTTCTTTTATGCAGACCTCCTACTCGATTTTATAAGGCCGAAACAAAGGAACAGGTCTACAATACACTGATTGTCCATTCTCACTAAGGAAATTCATTTTTTTGAAACTTGTTAAAGCGGAAAACACAGCTCAAGGTCGTGAAACAGTCGCATACTAATATGTCACGTCAGATAGTTGCTTATCACAATATCCAGCACTACTGTCAGTTGTAATTTCATTATCAATTTACTTGCAACCGATTTCGACGATACACTTCATCAGCAGGCCCTGTGGGTATATAGCGGCTGAATTTTCCGGAGAGACATTAGGCAAAATGTCCCACCTGAAAATTACCGGTATCCTTATCAGCTGTTTTAGGAAGAAACCACACACCAAAGGTTTGCAGTCTCACCATGTGTGATTTCTTACTATACTTACAGGTTATTTTCAGGTGGGACTTTTTGATTGATGTCTTTCTGGAAAATTCAGCCACTATATATTTAAATGGCCAGATGATGATGTGTATCGCCTAAACCGGTTGCCAATAAATTGATAATGAAATTATAGCTGACAATAGTGTCGGAAATTGTAATATTCCTATCGCCTATGGTCCTCTCCTGCTATTTAACGATTGATATGCCGAGATAGTTTCTTAATTATGTGCGCAGTCTCAACTAATTTCCGATAAGATAGTAAATACACATGACAAAAATTTAATTACGGCCAGGAGATATCACGCAGGTTCGCTGAATCAACCTGAAGTCACTCACTGATGATTAGGTCAGGTAGAGCTACCAAACTGGGGGTGATTACTAGTTTTCACCCGGTGTACCAACCAGTCGCAGACATTTTCTATGTGATTAACATCACGTGACTGAACGGGCCAGTGGAGGGTGCCTGGCTATTGGTTAAACCAGGAACCTAAACGTAAAGCCTTGGGAACACGACTGCCGCCAACCTGGGTGATAGGAGTTACCACAGCACACTGATCATGAAGCTGTAGAAGAGAGGGCAACACTTGATCACCGAGAATGTTCATAGTAATTTGAATGAGTGAGCCTACGCAGAGGTACAAAAAACAGTCCCATGAACATCACAGAACCACCTCCGGCCTGAACTACATGCTCCACTTACTACAAGTCAAACGCCTCATTGAGCTATCTCTAAGATGCCTTGCATCATTTGCAAAGAAGTACTATCGCGACTCGCCCCTCGGACTACTCCTTTCGGATGCTGTCCCATTTCTTTGTTGTTTGACCCACTGAAGACGTGAAGCTTTGTGTGCCGCTGCGAGCGATGCACTTCTGTAAGGTATCCGACTCCAAATGTCCACTGATGAGCTTCCCTTTCCTTCGCAATGGCCACTCGGGAACCGATCGATATGGGTCTCCGTTCACTGATAGCAGAACTGATGTCGGGTTTGAAAGCAACTGCAGTTGACAACGCGTTACACTCGTTTCCGGTCTCTGTCCCTTAGGATTTTTTTTATCATCAATTTTCTTACGCCATGCCATATGGCCCTGAGTGGCACACCATTCCCTGTATCATGCTGGACAGTCCTCGTTTATACAGTAGCAAATTGGGCCAATTCATTCACGGTGTAGTCATGCAAACGTCCAAACCCTATAGCTCCGACGCCTCTTACTGAAGTTGATTCCGTACAATCCACTGGCATATACACACCATTTCTCTTCCATGACTTACGTCAGTGATAGATGCTCACATTATCTACAGCACTCCATATCAAATAGGTACTCTTTAAAGGGGCGAATAATATTTTATCCCGTCACCTTATTTACGTGACTATACCAAGTCCGCCATTAATTATGTTGCGGCCCTGGGCCTCGGGAGATTTTAGAATCTCCTGTTTTAATTAATGCACGTGCTGGCATACGTAGCACACCAGCGCAGTATAAAAGCGCGTGACAATACATTATCATTTCCCTGTAGACTAAAAGCTGTTTCGCACTTCTATATTTTTTTGTGTTTGTTTCGAACACCATGTGTACTACAGCATCCACGCTTAGTTACGTATATCATCTGAGTACTTCTCCTTGATGAAAGATGTGTTATTCTGCGTAACGTATAACACTGGAAAAAATCATCGCTGGCCTTGAGAATGAACCAGATATTGACGTCGTAGAATGTTCTTGGTGAGCTGATACCTCTTAAACAAAATGCTTAAGATGAATCATTGTTTACCTTCGTACAGTCGTTCCTATGTTCAAAATTATTTTTTACGTTTTAAGCCTTCTGTGTTTGATCTTCATTATCGTGTTTCGCTAATATGAGTGAGTGAAATACTCTCCTTACTCGAATCATAATACTCCGATACTCGTGTATTTCAGACTAAACGTTTTCTATACTTTTTCTACATATTTTATTAGTTAAAAATGGAAGAACACTTGATAATTTTCTTCTCTTTTTGTCCAATAATTATACGAACTTACAGCGATTTGATCGCTTTCTACCGTCTGTGACAGTACTGAACATCAATTTATAACATATAAATTGAGTCATTTTAACGCTTTTTCCTTATGTTTAACTGTCAGTCGGGTTAGATCCCAGACACTCTTGCGTGCGTATTTCAAACCACACTGTAGTTATTTTCTTTCTACTTGCTGACTACTAGAAAATTTAAAAATGGTTCAAATGGCTCTGAGGACTATGGGACTTAACTGCTGAGGTCATCAGTCCCCTAGAACTTAGAACTACTTAAACCTAACTAACCAAAGGACATACACACATCTATGCCCGAGGCAGGATTCGAACCTGCAACCGTAGCGGTCGCGCGGTTCCAGACTGCAGCGCCTAGAAACGCTCGGCCACGCCGGCCGGCAAAATTTAAAAGACATAGCCGCCATTTTATGAGTATCACTTCTGCAACAGATTTCGTTTAGGCCTTACTTCAACATTAAAGTTTATTCCATCGATCAGATAGTATATGCCTCGAGAACTGTTTCAAGTCAAAAGTTTAGTTCATTTTTGCAGTGTACCTATGCGGACTGCATTCTAAGTGACATACGTCTAATGTCAATAAAGCCAAAGATAATTGCTATAAACTATAGTTGTGAATTATTTATTTATCCTCATCACTAGATTACTGAAGCGAGGAAAAGAGTTAAAATCTCGTCTAAATTAAATATCAAGTGCAGTTTCGTGATCTTATCCGGAAGAACCGTCCGCCTCGATAGCTGAGTGGTCAGCGTGACGGATTGCCGTCCTACGTGTCCAGGTTTGATTCCCGGCTGGGTCGGAGATTTTCTCCGCTCAGGGACTGGGTGTTGTGTTGTCTTCATCATCATTTCATCCCCATCCGGCGCGCAGGTCGCCCAATGTGGCGTCGAATGTAATAAGACCTGCACCAAGGCGGCCGGCCTGCCCCGCAAGGGGCCTCCCGGCCAATGACGCCAAACGCTCATTTCCATTTCCATCCGGAAGAACCGAATTTCATACTCGATACTCAGGCTACCTTTTATTTTGATGATATATGAACCTGCTGCATACATCAAATATAATCGCTCAGATTATTCAAATTAAAGTCTAAGACAATTTTTCTAAAAGAATTAATTTTTTATACCTATTGCCACCATATAAGACGGGTGTCATTGCCGTACTGAATGATA
Organism: Schistocerca piceifrons; assembly: GCF_021461385.2. Classification (NCBI taxonomy): domain Eukaryota; kingdom Metazoa; phylum Arthropoda; class Insecta; order Orthoptera; family Acrididae; genus Schistocerca; species Schistocerca piceifrons. The sequence continues at coordinate 381,383,358 of NC_060139.1, forward strand.
GCATTAGGGACTTTTATAAGCGAAGCACCCACATTCTGGATGGGACTGATTCTGAGCTCACTGTAAGGTCTGCATTTTCATTTCCACGTCTTATTCGTAGATCAGCGTCTCGCCTCCTGCCAAAATAAGTTTCAGAATGTTCTCGTCGCGTTTTTATTTTCACGCCACCTCCTTACTAGCAGATATGTGACCGCCTTTCTACTCCTCCGTCAGCAATCTGAAGCGAATTTTGCAGTGCAACGGTTCGTGTAGAGTTTACCGGTTAAATTGTGTGAGCAGATGAGCGCTTAGTTCTCAGCCCCTCGGACTGTTCTCCGGCGAACGAACACTCTGCACATGGTGATAGTCGGTATCGAAAGTCTCCCAGGCCTCTCTCTAGTCTCCGTCACGTAATATTATGATGTATTTAAAACGCTCGACCTGGTCACAACAGTACGGATGCGTGAAGAACTTTCCGCACGCACAATTTAAAAAATAAATGTTCGTTCAAGTATTTTCATCAGTTTTCACAGCTTTGTTCCTGTAGCTATTTCGTCGTGAATTTGCCGAACACTTCGCGATTTGCAGGTACAGCTCGAAAAGAAACGCGTCGGAGTGTGACAACAAGCATCCTCACAACTAATAAAATGTTCCGGGCTATTATGCCGTGGTCGAATGGATTTCACATTCATACCCAAAGTTTCGTCCCCCTATCTTCGGAGGATATTTTTAAGGGGAATCGTATCTGCTTTGAGTGTCCGATTCACACCCTGGCTCGTTGCCGACTGCAGCAAAATTACGTTTGCGCATTCACCCGCGCAGTGGCGTGACCTCACGTGTTTTAAATACCAGAGCGCAACTGGCCGTTCTCGATTACTACCCCATGCTGGAAGACTGGTACACATCATCTTCAGCACAGGGCATTTAATTCCACGCACTACTCCTTCCTACTGAAATTCCTGGGGTGTTTAAAAATCTCTACGAATTCTTTGTACAGCATTCCTTGGTAGCCACTAGTGCTTGACAGTACTCGACTCCTATCAAAATGAATGTGGTGGTCCCCCGATTGTGAAGCATGTTCCTCAATAGCTGATCTGTCAGTCTCCCCTGTTCTGCAATTACCGTTGTGCTCTTCTAGTCATTTTTGACCGTTCTTTTTGTAGTAACCACGTACACCTCCCCGCTGAGATAAATGGAGTGTTAAGACCACCGCGCAGTAATCATGGCGATGCACAAGCGCCTGTGAAATCGAAAGTTTTCCTGCCCTTCATTAAGGACGTTACTGACGGCATAGGAAAAATCTTGAAAAAACGAACATCGCAGTAATCTACAAACCCACCCAGAAGATAAAAGATCATCTAAAATTGACCTAGGATGCTCGCAAACCGCTGGAAAAAATTTGAATTTATAGTATTCCGTGTAGTTGTGGGGAGATATACGTGGCTACTACAAACAGAACGGTCAAAAAGTGACTAGAAGACTTCGAGGGCAATTGCAGAAGGGTGGAAAATTGACAGATCAGCTGCTGTGAAACATGCTTTGCAGGTACGAGACCACCACATTCATTTTGATGGGACGCAAGTACTGGCAGCCACAAGCAGATACCATGAAAAGCTATACGGATAAACAATAGGGATTGTTAAACAACCCAAGAATTTCAACAGGAAAGAGCAGGGCGTGAAACTGAATGACAATTGTATCCCAGTCCTGAAGAAGATGTGTCCCAGTGTTTCATCACGTGACGATAGTAGCAGCGTACGATGGCGACTGAGAACGGCCAACTGGTATTCAAAACGTGTCACGTCACAGCGCAGGAGCACCTGTAAACGGAGTTTTGATGCAGTCAGTAGCGAGCCAGGTTGTTTACATTTTACAACAAGCATAACAAAAGCAACCTTACTACACCGTTCTTAATTTTCCCTCGGTGGCCCCTTAGCGGCTTGTGCTTCTCGGCCCAACAGTGTAAATCACGGCTCTCGGCCGTCAGAGAGCGCTGGCCTACTAGAATCAGGGTGGTGCCCGCAGCATCCCGCGGCGCACAGATGCAGCACTGGTAGCAGCCACTCCCAGGGGCGCTCTACGGCGCCTGCTCAGCTTGCCGAGGAGCGGCCCGGCACACGACGCAAAACAGCTTGCGGCTAGGCAGCCACTTCCTAGGGCCAAGTGCTCTCCCAGTTCCTATTGCACATGTTCCACGATAATTTCACATATAGGTCTCGAATAAAGAGGCAGGCTTGCTGGTGTACTGCTATAAATACGAGATTCCTACGACACTGTTGCTATCCAGGTATTTTTTTTTCACTGTTGGCCATTACTACTTCAACACCATCAAGAGGACATGCAACAAACGCCAATTGTCATGATTTGTTGCAATTTTAAACTGTGGGATCGCATATTGAGATCTGAATAGAGGTAGGTTCTTTAATTACACTGAGGTGACAAAAGGCTTGGGATAACGATATGAAAATACAGGGTGGTCCATTGATCGTGAGCGGGCCAAATATCTCACGAAATAAGCGTCAAACGAAAAAACTACAAAGAACGAAATTTGTCTAGCTTGAAGGGGGAAACCAGATGGCGCTATGGTTGGCCCACTAGATGGCGCTGCCATAGGTCAAACGGATATCAACTCCGTTTTTTTTAAATAGGAACCCCTATTTTTTATTACGTATTACGTAAAGAAATATGAATGTTTTCGTTGGACCACTTTTTTCGCTTTGTGATAGATGGCGCTGTAATAGTCACAAACATATGGCTCACAATTTTAGACGAACAGTTGGTAACAGGTAGGTTTTTTAAATTAAAATACAGAACGTAGGTACGTTTGAACATTTTATTTCGGTTGTTCCAATGTAATTTATGTACCTTTGTGAACATATCATTTCTGAGAACGCATGCTGTTACAGCGTGATTACCTGTAAATACCACATTAATGCAATAAATGCTCAATGTATTTGGCAATACGTGTAACGACATTCCTCTCAACACCGAGTAGTTCGCTTCCGTAATGTTCGCACATGCACTGACAATGCGCTGACGCATGTTGTCAGTCGTTGTCGGTGGATCACGATAGCAAATATCCTTCAACTTTCCCCACAGAAAGAAATCAGGGGACGTCAGATCCGGTGAACGTGCGGCCCATGGTATGGTGCTTCGACGACCAATCCATCTGTCATGAAATATGATATTCAATACCGCTTCAACCGCACGCGAGCTATGTGCCGGACATCCATCATGTTGGAAGTACATCGCCAATCTGTCATGCAGTGAAACATCTTATAGTAACATCGGTAGAACATTACGTAGGAAATCAGCATATATTGCACCATTTACATTGCCATCGATAAAATGGGGGCCAGTTATCCTTCCTCCCATACATTAACCCGCCAAGATCGCTGATGTTCCACTTGTCGCAGCCATCGTGGATTTTCCGTTGCCCAATAGCGCATATCACGCCGGTTTACGTTACCGCTGTTGGTGAATGACGCTTCGTCGCTAAATAGAACGCGTGCAAAATATTTGTCATCGTCCCGTAATTTCTCTTGTGCCCAGTGGCACAACCGTACACGACGTTCAAAGCCGTCACCATGCAATTCCTGATGCATAGAAATATGGTAAGGGTGCAACCGATGTTGATGTAGCATTCTCAACACCGCCGGTTTTGAGATTCCCGATTCTCGCGCAGTTTTTCTGCTGCTGATGTGCGGATTAGCCGCGGCAGCAGCTAAAACACCTACTTGGGCATCATCATTTGTTGCAGGTCGTGGTTGACGTTTCACATGTGGCTAAACTCTTCCTGTTTCCTTAAGTAACGTGACTATCCGGCGAACGGTCCGGACATTTGGATGATGCCGTCCAGGATACCGATCAGTATACATAGCACAGGCCCGTTGGGCATTTTGATCACAATAGCCATACATCAACATGATATCGACCTTTTCCGCTATTGGTAAACGGTCCATTTTAACACGAGTAATGTATCACGAAGTAAATACCGTCCGCACTGGGGGAATGTTACGTGATACCACGTACTTATACGTTTGTGACTATTACAGCGCCATCTATGACATGGCGAAATCTGTGGTCCAACTAAATCACTCGTATTTCTTTACGTACTACATGAATATGTAATAAACAATGGGGTTCCTATTTTTAAAAAAATGCAGTTGATATCCGTTTGGCCTATGGCAGCGTCATTTAGCGGGCCAACCATAGCGCCATCTGGTTTCCCTCTTCAAGCTACACGAGTTTCGTTCTTTGTAGTTCTTTCGTTTGATGCTTATTTCGTGAGATATTTGGCCAGGTCACGATCATTGGACAACCCTGTATACAGATTGAGGTAGTATAGAGTAAAAGGTATAAATGGGCAGTGCATTGCCGGAGCTGTCAGTTGTACTCAAGTCATTCATTTAAAAGGATGTACGACGTGATTATGGACGCAAGACGGGAGTTAACGGACTCTGAACGCGGAATGGTAGGAGCTACACTTAGTGGGACAATCCATTTCGGAATTCGTTAGGGAATTCAATATTCAGAAATGCACAGTGTCAAGAGTGTGCCGAGAATACTAAATTTCAGGTATTATCTCTGAACACGGACAACGCAGTGGCCGACGGCCTTAACTGAACGACCGAGAGCAGCGGCGTCTGCGTAGCGTTGCCAGCACTAACAGACAAGCAGCACTGCGCCAAATAACCACAGAAATCAATGTGGAGCGTGCAACTAACGTATCCGTTAGAACAGTGCGGCGAAATCTGACGTTAATGGGCAATCGCAGCGAACGGCCGACGCGAGTGCCTTTGCTAACAGCACGACATCGCCTGCAGCGCTTCTTCTGGGCTTGTTACCATATCGGTTAGACCGTAGACGACTGGAAAAGCATGGCCTGGTCAGTTGGTGAGAGCTGATGCCAGGGTTCGACTGTAGCGCAGACCCCCGAAGCCATGGACCCAAGTTGTCATCAACAAGGCACTGTGCAAGCTGGTGGTGGGTCCATAATAATGTGCTCAGTGTTTACATGGAATGGACTGGGCCCTCTGGATGTTCGGCTACTTGGAGATCATTTTCAGTCATTTCATGTTCCCAAACAACGATGGAATTTTTATGGATGGCAATGTGCCATGTCACTGGGCGACAGTTGTTTGCGGTTAGTTTGAAGGACATTCTGGACAGTTCGAGCGAATTTGGCCACCCAGATCGCCCGATATGAATCCCATCGAACAATGATGGGACTTAATCGAGAGGTCAGTTCGTACACAAAATCCTACACCGGAGACACTTCCGTTATTATGGACGCCCACAGATGCAGCATTGCTTAATACTCGTATTTCTGCACGGGACTTCCAACAACGTTTCGTGTTCATGCCACATCGAGTTGAGGTCCGACACGATATTAGGAGGTATTCCATGTCACTTCAAAGTATATCACACTCATCGTCACTGTTAATAAATGTATTCCAGAGGAACACACTCATACACTGTACAGAATGACACTACCGTCACATTACAGTGTTTACGCCGTGAGTAATCTCTCTCAAGTCACGGTAAACAAGGAACTATGTCTGCCAGGGGAAGTGAACACGAAGCAAAAAGCAAACGGTAACAGCCAATCGACAAAGCCATGCCAGCAGACGACGCCAGTACAGTGTGGTTGAGTTTCCCGGATCTATCAACAGATGGCGACAACACACCACCGAGGAATGCCGAACCAGTTGCAGACGACGCAGTTAAAAATGGTTCAAATGGCTCTAAGCACATGGGACTAAACATCTGAGGTCATCAGTTCCCTAGAACTTAGAACTACTTAAACCTAACTAACCAAAGGACATACCTGACCTTTTAGCAACAAATAATCCTGGACAAATAGTGAGTATTGTGATGCATACAGGGATTAGCGACCGCAAGGCAGTTGCCGCTGGGCTGAATACCGTGACACCTACAACCATCAAAAAGAAACGCACAGTATATCTATTTAAAAAAAGCTGATAAAAATGCTCTTAACGCCTTTTTAACAGACAGTCTTCACTCCTTCCGATCTGATCATGTAAGTGTAGAAAACTTGTGGAATGTTTTCAAAGAGATAGTATCGACAGCAATTGAGAGATATATACCACATAAATTAATAAGTGATGGTACTGAACCCCCATGGTACATATAACTGGTCAGATCGTTGTTGCAGAAGCAACGAAAAAAACATGCCAAATTTAAAAGAACGCAAAATCCCCAAGACTGGCGAAGTTTTACAGAAGTTAAATATAGCGCGTACTTCAATATGAGATGCTTTTAATAATTTCCACGACGAAATTCTGTTTCGAAACCTGGCAGAAAACTTAAAAAGATTCTGGTCATACATAAAGCACACCAGTGGCAAGACGCAATCAATACCTTCACTGCACGATAACGACGGTGAAGTCACTGATGACAGTACCACTAAAGCAGAGTTATTAAACACGGTTTTCCGAAACTCCTTCACCAAAGAAGACGAAGTAAATACTCCTGAATTCCAATCGAGAACAACTGCCAAGATGAGAAACATAGAAGTACATATCCTCGGTGTAACGAAGCAGCTTAAATCACTTAATAAAGGCAAGGCCTCCGGTCCAGATTGTATACCAGTCAGGTTCCTCTCAGAGTATGCTCATAAAATACCTCCATATTTAACAATTATATACCACCACTCGCTCACAGAAACATCCGTACCGAAAGACTAGAAAATTGCTCAAGTCACACCAATACCCAAAAAGGGAAGTAGGAGTAATCCGTTAAATTACAGGTCCATATCACTAACGTCGATTTCCAGTAGGGTTTTGGAATATATACTGTATTCGAACATTATGAAGTACCTCGAAGAAAATGATTTATTGAGACATAGAACGGTTTCAGAAAATATCGTTCTTGTGAAACACAAACGGCTCTTTATACTCGTGAAGTAATAAGTGCTATCTACAGCGGATGTCAAATTGATTCCATATTTTTAGATTTTCAGAAGGCTCTCGACACCGTTCCTCAGAAGCGTCTTCTAACCAAACTGTGTGCCTATGGAATATCGCCTCAGTTGTACGACTGGATCCGTGATTCCCTTTCAGAAAGGTTACAGTTCGTAGTAATAGACGGAAAGTCATCGAGTAAAACAGAAGTAATATCTAGCGTTCCCCAAGGAAGTGCGAAAGGCCCTCTATTGTTCCTGATCCATATTAACGACATAGGGGACAATCTGAGTAACCGTCTTAGATTGTTTGCAGGTGATGCTGTCATTTACCGTCTTGTAAAGTCATCAGATGATCAAAACGATTTGAAAAATGATTTAGATAAGATATCGGTATAGTGCGAAAAGTGGCAATTGACCCTGAATAAGGAAAGGTGTGAAGTTATTCACATGAGTACTAAAAGAAATCAGCTAAATTTCGATGACGCGATAAGTCGCACAAATCTGAAGGCTGTAAATTCAACTAAATACTTAGGGATTACAGTTACAAACAACCTAAATTGCAACGACCACAAAGATAATATTGTGGGTAGAGCAAACAAAAGACTGCGATTCATTGGCAGAACACTTAGAAGGTGCAACAGGTCTACTAAAGAGACTGCTTACACCACGCTTGTCCGCCCTATTCTGGAGTGCTGCTGTGCGGTGTTGGATCCGCATGAGGAAGGACTGACGGATGACATCGAAAAAGTACAAAGAAGGGCAGCTGGTTTTGTATTATCGCGAAATAGGGGAGATAGTGTCACAGACAAGATACGTGAATTGGAGTGGCAATCATTAAAACAAAGGCGGTTTTCGTTGCGACGGGATCTTCTCATGAAATTTCAATCACCAGTTTTCTCCTCCGACTGCGAAAACATTCTGTTGACATCCACCTACATAGGGAGAAATGATCATCACGATAAAATAAGAGAAATCAGGGCTCGCACACAAAAATTTAAGTGCTCGTTTTTCCCGCGTGCCATTCGGGAGTGGAACGGTAGGGACAGTTTGAAGGTGGTTCATTGAACCCTATGCCAGGCACTTTATTGTGAATAGCAGAGTAATCACGTAGATGTAGATGTAGATGTAGAGAATGGGAAAGAAAACTGACGATATGGTAGACAACGATCAATTTGGTTTCAGTTAAGTTCAAGGCACTGGAGAGGCAGTTCTGACGTTGCACTTGACTGCGGAAGCAAGATACTTTCAGAGTTTTCAACCGACAAAAAGCGGTCGGCAGTGTAAATTGGCGCAGAGTCTAATAAATCCTCAGGAAGTTAGGTATACGCCATAGGTAACGAGGAATATACAATATACACAAGTACGAACAGAACAAAAATACAATGTAAGACCTAGCGAGAAGTACCTGGATCCAAAAAGAGGTAAGCCGCGATCTTTACACCGAAAGAGCAAAGAAACTAATAAAAGGATGTTCCACGACTGAGATTACAGTTCAGTGTCAAAGGATATCAGTGATAAGATTTGTTGATGACATTGTTATCCTGTGTGGAAATAACGAACAATTACAAGCTCTACTGAACGGAATGAACAGCTCAGATCACAGAATATGAGCTGACAATAAACAGCAGAAATAAGAAACTACAGAGGTATAGGAGAAATGACTTAGTAACCAATCAAACACCAAAATTGTGGAGCACGGAGAGGGTGAAATCGGCAAAACAGTGAATGGCGGAAAAGACAATGAGAAACAGACTACCACAAGCGAATGGAGCACCTCTGGCCGAAAGAAGTATGCTAATATTAAACATCGAGGAAAATTTTTTGGAGAATTTACATTTATAGCACAGCAGTGCATGGATGTGGATCTTGGATTGTGCAGAAATCGGAAAAGAAGAGAATTAAAACTTTTGAGATGTCGTGCTACAGACGGAAGTTTATTAAGTGAACAAGAGATGTGGACGTTCTCCACAGAATCTGAGAAGAAACTAGTATGTGAAAACACTGACAAGAAGAAGGGACAGGACGATAATACATGTGTTTAGGCGTCAAGGAATAACGTCAATAGTTCTAAAGGAAGCTATAGAGGGTAAAAACTGTACGGGAAGGTAGAGATTGTAATACATCCCACATACGGTGCAATTGCTACATTGACGTGAAGAAGTTAGCACAGGAGAGGAATTTGTGGGGAACCTCATCAGACTAGTCAAAGTATTGATGAAAAAAAGAAAAATAGAATTTCTGAACAAAATTTTACTAATCGCGCTACAGCAAGCATTATTAATTTTACCAGCAGCATTCTAACACCAGAGACAAGTGATGTTACTTATAATGGAAAACTCATTCGATTTCGATAAGATTGAAGTTTGTCGAAGTGGAAATAGCCCCAGTACGTGCACGACCAAGCATATGTAGATTCAATTAAAATTATCAGTTACGGCATAGAAGTGTGTCATTACTGGAGTTGCGTTTCGATCTCACACCTTAAAATTAGGAGTCAGCCTAAACACTTGCCTTTACGAACGAGAATTCGTGACACAGAGACAGAAGACGAGACGTACGGGCATACGAGGTGTGTGACACAAATAAAGAGACTGAGAACACTGCGGGCGATGTGGCAACGCCGTGTTGGTCCACTTGTGTGGACCAGTGTGTTCATCCCTTCCAAATGCTCAGTACAGCCATCAAGTTATTTTTGAGAGCGCCATCAGTGAAGTTGTGTTTTTGCTGTGTGTTACGAAAATGGAACAGTGGAATGTAGAGCAACGTTATGCCATAAAATGTTCTCTTAAATTTGGGGAGTCCGCGAACGTGACATTTGAAAAGTTTAAACAGGCCTGTCGGGAACATTTCTTGGCAAGAGCACAAGTTTTTCGCTGGCAAAAATCATTTTTGGAAAGCAGAGAACACGTTGAACATAAAATGCGCACAGGGAGACCTTCGACTTCAGAAACCGCCGAAAATGTCGAACGTGTGCGTGCTTTTGTGAGATCAAAAAATGGTTCAAATGGCTCTGAGTACTATGGGACTTAACATCTATGGTCATCAGTCCCCTAGAACTTAGAACTACGTAAACCTAACTAACCTAAGGACATCACACAACACCCAGTCATCACGAGGCAGAGAAAATCCCTGACCCCGCCGGGAATCGAACCCAGGAACCCGGACGCGGGAAGCGAGAACGCTACCGCACGACCACGAGCTGCGGACTTTGTGAGATCAGACCGACGTTTTTGAGTAAGTATGATGGATGACCTGTTACACATTTTGGCTGTACAATAAATTTTGACCGACTGTTTGCACAGGCGAAAGGTTTGTGCCGAGAAACCTCACAACTCAGCAGAGGTACAATCGGAGAAATGTGAACGTTGATCTTCTCGAGAGGACTGCTCATGATCACGAATGGTTCAGTCGGGTGACCAAAAGTGATTAATCCTGGATTTTTAAGTGCGATCCTGAGACAAAGCGGCAAAGTGAGAAGTAGCACACTTGGACATCTCCTCAACGGAAAAAAGCTCTAATGAGCAAATCAAACATCAAAACAATGCTGATTTGCTTTTTGGACAGTAGGTAATATATCGTGCGTAAAGAATTTATTCCTCCAGGACAGACTGTCAACCAAGTGTTTTACAAAGATGTCATTGCAAGGCTCAGGAAAAGGGAGAACGGAGTGTGACCAAACCTTACAGACAAGTGGATGCTGCATCATGGTAACGCACTATGTCACAGGCCACTTCCATCACGGAATTTTTAACCTCAAACGACTTTCCTGTTGCTCTACAGCCCCCTAATCATTTGATCTGAGTCCTTGTCACTTTTTCTTTTCCTGAAATTGAAAAATTGTCTTAAAAGGACATCAGAGTGTGGCTCTTGAGAACATTCAAAAGAATGTGACCGACATGCTAAAGGCCATACCAGTGGAAGCCTTTCACCCCTGCTACCAAGACAGAACAACGACTCCGAAGGGAACTACTTTGAAGGGGACAATTGCAATTGAAAAAAGTACGAGGGTCACTCCAAAAGAAATGCAAACTATATTTTTTTTAAATTACTCTTTTATTCTACATGTTTGGAAGTTTTACAGTGCGTCGATACATCCTTTAGGAACAATATTTTCATTTCTCCACATAATTTCCATCCCTCTCAACTGCCTTACGCCATCTTGCAACCAGCGCCTGTATACCCGCACGGTAAAATTCTGGACCAACCTGTTGGAGCCACTGTTTGTCAGCGTGCACTAGGGAGTGATCATCTTCAAACCTTGTTCCACGAAGAGAGTCTTTCAGTTTCCCAAAGAGGTGATAGTCACATGGAGCCAGGTCAGGACTGTACGGCGGGTGTTTCAGTGTTGTCCATCCGAGTTTTGTGATCGCTTCCACGGTTTTTTGACTGACATGTGGCCGTGCATTATCGTGCAACAGCAAAACATCCTGCTTTTGCCGATGTGGTCGAACAACACTCAGTCGAGCTTGAAATTTCTTCAGTGTCGTCACATATGCATCAGAATTTATGGTGGTTCCACTTGGCATGTTGTCCACAAGCAAGAGTCCTTCGGAATCGAAAAACACCGTAGCCATAACTTTTCCAGATGAAGGTGTGGTTTTGAATTTATTTTCTTGGGTGAATTTGCATGATGCCACTCCACTGATTGCCTCTTCGTCTCTGGTGAAAAACGATGGAGCCATGTTTCATCACCTGTCACAATTCTTCCAGGAAATTCATCTCCACCATTCTCGTACTGTTCAAAAAGTTCGCTGCATTACGTTTTTCTTGTTTCTTTGTGAGCCACTGTCAACATACTGTGAATCCACCTGGCACAAACCTTTTTTAACGCCAACACTTTCAGTATTCTGCAAACACATCCTTCCCCTATCCCAACGTTGCGTGACAATTCGTTCACTGTGATGCGTCTGTCAGCAGTCACCAATTCGTTAACTCTCTGCACATTGTTTGGAGTGTGTGAAGTACGAGGCCTGCTGCTGCGAGGACAATCTTCAAAATTGCCGTGCCCTCTTTCATCACGTAAGCTGCTTGCCCACCGACTAACTGTACTGCGATCGACAGCAGCATCTCCATACGCCATTTTCAACCTCTTGTGGATGTTTCCCACTGCCTCGTTTTCACAGCGCGGGAATTCTATGACAGCACGTTGCTTCTGACGAACGTCAAGTGTAGCAGCCATCTTGAAGACGTGCTGTGACGGAGCCACTCACGGCTAACAGGTTGAACTAAGTTTGAAAACAAGCAGGAAGGATGTATCCACACACTGTAAAACTTTCACACATGCAGAATGAAAACGGTATTTTTACAATAATAGTGTGCATTTCTTTTGGAGTGACCTCGTAAAACCTTCGGTACATAAAAAATCACTAAAAATATTTTTCTCGCATATCTCGTATTTCATCAGACAGAAACTCCTCTGTTCGTGTTTCCAATGTGCGCGAAAAATACCAGTCTCTAATATTTTTTGCGCAGGCGATGGGGGCCTCTGTTGTTGCAGAGGACATGGAAATCAGCGGGCCGCGCCGCGGGACGCCACTAGAGTAGGTATAACAGGCGACCAGCATTTCTCTGCTCCGCGGCGGGATTGCACAATGCGCTGTTGAGCGGCAGCCATTAAAACTTGCCGAGATTAATGACGTCACTTTGGATAACAAGAGGCGGCCGCGCCTTGTTCTCAGCTCGGATCAATTATTTGTGTCTCGGCGTCTTGGCGTCTCGGCGTCCGACTAAGGGCGGAAACAGTTGGCTAGCAGGTCTGCGGGCGACGACGGGACGGAGGAGGGCTTAAGCAGCTGTGGTCGGCGTCTTCTGTCGCGGGCGGGCCGCATCCCCCCACTGCCAGTTGCCAGGCAACCGCCAAGTGCTCCGCCGTGCTCTCCCAAACTCACTGCGCTAACTCGGCGCTTCGCTGCCTCTGTGTTTCAGACACAAGAATATCTAATTACTTAGGCCGTGCCTCCACGACCGCCCAGTTACATCCAAGGCTTCAAGAGTCATCTCAAAGACGTTTAGGTCGTTTTCTTACATGTGTACTGGGACGAAATAACTATAGGTGCTTTTCTCATGGACGAAATCAGATGGATTATAGAGAATGAAGTATTACCAAAAACTTCAATAGAAACCTATAAAAGCAGCATTCAGTTTACATTCTATTATGAGGCAGCAAATACGGAAGTCGGGTGAATTATTAGAGCATTACTGCATCCGCTTGCATGCACTGTATATATTTTGAAGACAGTAACTGTTCTCGAAAGAAGAGATACTGTTGATGACTGTGCAGCTTTTCACTGGAATAATTGATGATTAACTGAAACCCTCAGCTGCCGACAGGTGTTGTTGATTACCTCGATGTGGACAACTGAAAATGTGTGCCCCGACCGGGACTCGAACCCGGGATCTCTTGCTTACATGGTAGGCGCTCTATCCATCTCACGAGAAGCGTGCAAAGGATAAGTCCCTGCAGTCGCGCTATTCATCTGTGTACTCAGTTGCTCAGATGGATAGAGCGTCTGCCATGTAAGCAGGAGATCCCAGGTTCGTGTCCCGGTTGGGGCACACATTTTCAGCTGTCCACATCGAGGTATATCAACAACACCTGTCGGCAGCTGAGGGTTTCAGTTACTCATCATGTACATATTTTATTCTATCTTATGATGCATATTATTTCTCAAGTAAACATTCCTTTTTAGTCAATACATTCTACTCGTACAGGGATGAATGAGGAATCGACTGAAAAGTTTCTTAATCGGTTTCTGACATTTCGTACCGATTTTGCACTAACACTTACTATTTCTGGAAAATTTTAACATAAAAGAGACTTTTTAACTATCATAAGCAAAATGGCATCATGGATACTCCAGCTTCTCATACCTGTACTTTACGAAGCTAAGCTATTAATCACGAATAAGTGACTCCATTTTCGTATTATCTTATGATAAATACGATATTATTTGTTTTGAAGTACTAAGTGCGAGGGTAAATTTTTACAGCATTGTCATAGATAACGGCCGTGACCACTACGGTACTCCATTATCTCTGCCTGTCGTAAAAGCTGTCTTTTCTAAACGAATATACGTTCCGAAATCACGTATTTGTCATTGTCGCCATGAAATGTGATTTAAAATGGTTCTAAGCACTATGAGACTTAACATCTGAGGTCATCAATCCCCTAGACTTAGAACTACTTGCACCTAACTAATCTAAGGACGTCACACACATCCATGCCAGAGGCAGGATTCGAACCTGCGACAGTAAAAGCAGACCGGTTCCGGAGTGAAGCACCTAGAAGCGCTCGGTCGCAACGGCCGGCGAAATGTGATTTACCTATTGCTACTACGACCTAACGTGCTTACAGTAACAAAATTTAGTTAAAAATTACGTTCTGGAAATGTACACTCCTGGAAATTGAAATAAGAACACCGTGAATTCATTGTCCCAGGAAGGGGAAACTTTATTGACACATTCCTGGGGTCAGATACATCACATGATCACACTGACAGAACCACAGGCACATAGACACAGGCAACAGAGCATGCACAATGTCGGCACTAGTACAGTGTATATCCACCTTTCGCAGCAATGCAGGCTGCTATTCTCCCATGGAGACGATCGTAGAGATGCTGGATGTAGTCCTATGGAACGGCTTGCTATGCCATTTCCACCTGGCGCCTCAGTTGGACCAGCGTTCGTGCTGGACGTGCAGACCGCGTGAGACGACGCTTCATCCAGTCCCAAACATGCTCAATGGGGGACAGATCCGGAGATCTTGCTGGCCAGGGTAGTTGACTTACACCTTCTAGAGCACGTTGGGTGGCACGGGATACATGCGGACGTGCATTGTCCTGTTGGAACAGCAAGTTCCCTTCCCGGTCTAGGAATGGTAGAACGATGGGTTCGATGACGGTTTGGATGTACCGTGCACTATTCAGTGTCCCCTCGACGATCACCAGTGGTGTACGGCCAGTGTAGGAGATCGCTCCCCACACCATGATGCCGGGTGCTGGCCCTGTGTGCCTCGGTCGTATGCAGTCCTGATTGTGGCGCTCACCTGCACGGCGCCAAACACGCATACGACCATCACTGGCACCAAGGCAGAAGCGACTCTCATCGCTGAAGACGACACGTCTCCATTCGTCCCTCTATTCACGCCTGTCGCGACACCACTGGAGGCGGGCTGCACGATGTTGGGGCGTGAGCAGAAGACGGCCTAACGGTGTGTGGGACCGTAGCCCAGCTTCATGGAGACGGTTGCGAATGGTCCTCGCCGATACCCCAGGAGCAACAGTGTCCCTAATTTGCTGGGAAGTGGCAGTGCGGTCCCCTACGGCACTGCGTAGGATCCTACGGTCTTGGCGTGCATCCGTGCGTCGCTGCGGTCCGGTCCCAGGTCGACGGGCACGTCCACCTTCCGCCGACCACTGGCGACAACATCGATGTACTGTGGAGACCTCACGCCCCACGTGTTGAGCAATTCGGCGGTACGTCCACCCGGCCTCCCGCATGCCCACTATACGCCCTCGCTCAAAGTCCGTCAACTGCACATACGGTTCACGTCCACGCTGTCGCGGCATGCTACCAGTGTTAAAGACTGCGATGGAGCTCCGTATGCCACGGCAAACTGGCTGACACTGACGGCGGCGGTGCACAAATGCTGCGCAGCTGGCGCCATTCGACGGCCAACACCGCGGTTCCTGGTGTGTCCGCTGTGCCGTGCGTGTGATCATTGCCTGTACAGCCCTCTCGCAGTGTCCGGAGCAAGTATGGTGGGTCTGACACACCGGGGTCAATGTGTTCTTTTTTCCATTTCCAGGAGTGTATATAAAAGGATGTATTATAAATTCAATATCATTATTTCAAGTCATTCGGTTAATTTTTAAAGATATTGCCTCTTCATTCCCACAACTACCCTTACCCCAACGACTACACTTATTCCAAATACTGTCATTATTTAGAAATATAAAAGTGCAAAATTTCAGCTCAGGTCACCAATTTACAATTAATGCTCACCTGATTGATACCGGCAAAACTGTTGTAATACCATGGAAAAACTTAACAGGATCTGATCCAAGCATGCCTTTTCAACTGACAAGAAGACAGTTGCCTATTAAAATGGCATTTGCGAACACTATCAACAAGCCGCAAGGACAAACTCTTCGAAGAGCAGGACAGTATTTACCAAATCCCGTCTTTACACATGGACAGTTGTACGTAACCTATGCAGTGGTGACTAAATCAACAACATTTTTACCCACTAAAATAAAGAAAACCGAAACTTACATGAAGGTAACATTCTTACGTCAAATCTCTTTTACACCGAGATATTGTAATGCTCTGTAAAGAATTTTGTTCAAAATTATCGCCAGCCGCTGGTGGCCGAGCGGTTCTGGCGCTACAATCTGGAACCGAGCGACCGCTACAGTCGCAGGTTCGAATCCTGCCTCGGGCATGGATGTGTGTGTTGTCCTTAGGTTAGTTAGGTTTAAGTAGTTCTAAGTTCGGGGGGACTTGTGACCTCAGCAGTTGAGTCCCATAGTGCTCAGAGCCATTTGAACCATTTGCCATCAAAATTATCTGCACGGAAATGTATAAACAAGGACGTGTCATAAAACATGATTATTATTTCGCGTCGTTCGTTTCATTTTTAAAGATGTTTGTTCTTCATTCCCACGACTACCCTTACCCCAAAGATTACACTTCTTCCAAATACTGTCAGTATTTGAAACTATAAAATTGCAAAAGTTTTACACGGGTCCTCTGGTTTCGTTTATTGCTGCACTTCACTTCAGGCTAAGGTTTCCATAAGGTTGTTGATGTTGATGTTGATGTTGTTGTTGTTGTTGTTGTTGTTGTTGTGGTCTTCAGTCCAGAGACTGGTTTGATGCAGCTCTCCATGCTATACTATCCTGTCCAAGCCTCTTCATCTCCGAGTAACTAATGCGACCTAAATCCTTCTGAACCTGCTTAGTGTATTCGTGTCTTGGTCTCCCTCTACATTTTTACCCTCCACGCTTCCCTCCAAGACTAAATTGGTGATCCCTTGATACCTCAGGACGTGTCCTACCAACCGGTCCCTTCTTTTAGGCAGGTTGTGCCACAAAGTCCTCTTCTCCCCAGTTCTATTCAGTACCCCCCTCATTAGTTACGTGATCTGCTCATCTAATCTTCAGCATTCTTCTGTAGCACCACATTTCGAAAGCTTCTATTCTCTTCTTGTGTAATCTATTGATCATCCACGTTTCAATTCCATACATGGCTACACCCCATACAAATACTTTCAGAAAAGATTTCCTGACATTTAAATCTACACTCGATGTTAACAAAATTATCCTCTTCAGAAACACTTTCCTTGCCATTGTCCGTTTACATTTTATATCCTCTCTACTTCGACCATCATCAGTTATTCTACTCCACAATTAACAAAACTCATCTACTATTTCAAGCGTCTTATTTCCTAATCTAATTCCCCCAGCATCACACTGATTTAATTCGATAACATTCCATTATTCTCGTTTTGCTTTTGTTGGTGTTCATCTTATATCCTCTTTTCAAGATACTGTCCACTTCGTTCAACTGCTCTTCCGGGTCCTTTGCTGTCTCTCACAGAATTACAATGTCATCGGCAAACCTCAAAGTTTTTATTTCCTCTCTATGGATTTTAATTCCTACTCCAAATTTTTCTTTTGTTTCGTTGCTGTTTGCTCAATATACAGGTTGAATAACACCGGAGATAGGCTACAGTCGTGTCTCACTCGCTACCCAACCACTGCCTCACTTTCATGGCCCTCGACTCTTATAAACTGCAGTCTGGTTCCTGTACAAATTGTAAATAGCCTTTCGCTCCCTACATTTTACCCCTGCCACCCTCAGAATTTTAAAGAGAGTATTCCAGTCAACATAGTCAAAAGCTTTCTCTAACTCTACAGATGCTAGAAACATAGGTTTGCCTTTCCTTAGCCTATCTTCTAACATAAGTCGTACAGTCAGTGTCGGTATTTTGCAGCCGTGACTTATTAAACTTATAGTTTGGTAATTTTCACACCCGTCAATACTTGCTTTCTTTGGGATTGGAATTAGTATTTTCTTCTTGAAGTCTGAGGATATTTCGCCTGTCTCATATATCTTACTCACCAGATGGTACAGTTTTGTCATGGCTGGCTCTCCCAAGGCTATCAGTAGTTCTAATGGAATGTTGTCTACTCCCAGAGCCATTTTTTTTTTTTTGACTTTGTCAAATTCTTCACGAAGTATCATATCTTCCATATCATCTTCATCTAAGTCCTCTCCCATTTCCATAATATTGCCCTCAAGTGCATCGCCCTCTATATACTCCTTCCGCCTTTCTGCTTTCCCTTCTTTGCTTAATACTGGTTTTCCATCTGAGCTCTTGATATTCATACAAGTGGCTCTCTTTTCTCAAAAGTTCTGTTTAATTTTCCTGTAGGCAGTATCTATTTTACCCCTAGTGAGATATGGCTCTACATCCTTACATTTGTCCTCTAGCCATCCTTGCTCAGCCATTTTGCCCTTCCTGTCGATATCATTTTTGAGACGTTTGTATTCTTTCACGCCAGCTTTGCTTACTGCATTTTTTTATTTTCTCCTTTCATCAATTAAATTCAGTAACTCTTATCTTACCCAAGGATTTCTACTAGCCCTCGTCTTTTTATCTACTTGATCCTCTGCTGCCTTCATTATTACATCTCTCAAAGCTATCCATTCTTCTTCTACTATCTTTCCCCTGTTCTTGTCAATTGTTCCCTAATACTCTCTCAGAAACTCTCTATAAAATGTGGTTCCCTCAGTTTATCCAGGTTCCATCTCCTTAAATTCCCAGAATTTTGCGGTTTCTTCAGTTTTAATCTACAGTTCGTAACCAATAGATTGTGGTCAGTGTCCACATCAGCTCCTGGAAATGTCCTAGAACTTAAAATCTACTCCCTAAATCTCTGTCTTACCATTATACACTCCTGGAAATTGAAATAAGAACACCGTGAATTCATTGTCCCAGGATGGGGAAACTTTTTTGACACATTCCTGGGGTCAGATATATCACATGATCACACTGACAGAACCACAGGCACATAGACACAGGCAACAGAGCATGCACAATGTCGGCACTAGTACAGTGTATATCCACCTTTCGCAGCAATGCAGGCTGCTATTCTCCCATGGAGACGATCGTAGAGATGCTGGATGTAGTCCTGTGGAACAGCTTGCCATGCCATTTCCACCTGGCGCCTCAGTTGGACCAGCGTTCGTGCTGGACGTGCAGACCGCGTGAGACGACGCTTCATCCAGTCCCAAACATGCTCAATGGGGGACAGATCCGGAGATCTTGCTGGCTAGGGTAGTTGACTTACACCTTCTAGAGCACGTTGGGTGGCACGGGATACATGCGGACGTGCATTGTCCTGTTGGAACAGCAAGTTCCCTTGCCGGTCTAGAAATGGTAGAACGATGGGTTCGATGACGGTTTGGATGTACCGTGCACTATTCAGTGTCCCCTCGACGATCACCAGTGGTGTACGGCCAGTGTAGGAGATCGCTCCCCACACCATGATGCCGGGTGTTGGCCCTGTGTGCCTCGGTCGTATGCAGTCCTGATTGTGGCGCTCACCTGCACGGCGCCAAACACGCATACGACCATCATTGGCACCAAGGCAGAAGCGACTCTCATCGCTGAAGACGACACGTCTCCAATCGTAACTCTATTCACGCTTGTCGCGACACCATTGGAGGCGGGCTGCACGATGTTGGGGCGTGAGCGGAAGACGGCCTAACGGTGTGCGGGACCGTAGCCCAGCTTCATGGAGACGGTTGCGAATGGTCCTCGCCGATACCCCAGGAGCAACAGTGTCCCTAATTTGCTGGGAAGTGGCGGTGCGGTCCCCTACGGCACTGCGTAGGATCCTACGGTCTTGGCGTGCATCCGTGCGTCGCTGCGGTCCGGTCCCAGGTCGACGGGCACGTCCACCTTCCGCCGACCACTGGCGACAACATCGATGTACTGTGGAGACCTCACGCCCCACGTGTTGAGCAATTCGGCGGTACGTCCACCCGGCCTCCCGCATGCCCACTATACGCCCTCGCTCAAAGTCCGTCAACTGCACATACGGTTCACGTCCACGCTGTCGCGGCATGCTACCAGTGTTAAAGACTGCGATGGAGCTCCGTATGCCACGGCAAACTGGCTGACACTGACGGCGGCGGTGCACAAATGCTGCGCAGCTAGCGCCATTCGACGGCCAACACCGCGGTTCCTGGTGTGTCCGCTGTGCCGTGCGTGTGATCATTGCTTGTACAGCCCTCTCGCAGTGTCCGGAGTACGTATGGTGGGTCTGACACACCGGTGTCAATGTGTTCTTTTTTCCATTTCCAGGAGTGTATAATCTATCTGAAACCTTCGAGTGTCCCCAGGACGTTTACAAGTATACAACCTTCTTTCAAGATTCTTAAACCAAGTGTTAGTTATGATTAAGTTATGCTCTGCGCAAAATTCTACCAGGTGACTTCCTCCTTCATTACTTACCCCCAGTCCATATTCACCTACTACTTTTCCTTCTCTTTCTTTTCGTACTATCGAATTTCAGTCCCCCATTACTATTAAATTTTCGTCTCCTTTTCTTCGCCATGAGGTATACAACATAAAAAATGAAACTGCAAACTTTGCACAATATTAAATTATTTTCAAGCAACTACAGAAAATTCATGTTTGATATGTATTTAAAAATCTATAATACTTAGCCGCTATCGCGGAACCCATTCCTGTGGCGAGACAGCTCTAAGGGCTCACTGGAGTAACAAATTTTTGATTTTCAGTATTCATTATTAACTAAATTTGAAAATTTAAAATGTTCTCATAATCTACTCATGAAAAGGTAAAATCTTTTGTTGAATTTTCAACACGTTAAGAAAAGTGTTACAGTTGGAAATTGCGTGTTTGTCTCGAGACAGTTCAAGTGACGGGCGCGCAAATATCCAGTCTATATTCACCCAGTATTTGTGAATGAGACCACTTAGCGACGTCCGATAAATTTTACATGTAATTTAAAAGCTTCAAAAAACTTTCTGTCGTTGCCACCCCACACCCCCCACCCTTATAATATGAAGAAATGAAGAAAGTTCGTCGCTTACTACAGTTTCGCTGTTTTTGCAGTCAGACTTCAGCATCAGGCACGATGTTTTAATTTATTACTTCTATTCGCAACACAGTTTGCAGATAGTATCGACGTCAACCTGCACAAATATATCACTGCACGATACACAGTTCAGGACATATGACTTTATAAACATTGAGATGGGTGGAAAACTAGCTTCTTCTTAAAACGGAGCACAAATTACTTACACTACATTCATCCAAGATTTCGTAGTGAGAGCACTTAGTGACTTCCAACAAATTTTCAATGGAGTTTCAAAACATTTCTGAACTTTTTGTCACTTACATGCTTAAAGTGAAATATTTAACACATTAACTCGTTTGTAAATCAGTCACATGTTTGAAGCTGTTTCATACACGGGAGTTTAAAAAATAAAATGTTATTCCAGAATTGAAGGATGAACTTCAGCATAATGACACTCACAGAGAACGGTGACAGTGAAGATGAGAGGAAATCTGTGTTTTTGTCCCCCCACCCTCCAGGCTTTCCCAGGAAGATTTCTTTTCCACGTACTTAGAAAAGAAAGAAGGAAAGAAAGAAATATCGTTACCGGTCCTCGATAATCAAAAAAGGTGTCGATACATCGACGAAATAATACCGACACACCGCCCTACAACAACATCGGCTGCACATTGTAAATGTACCGCCAGTTTTAGAACTGTATATTTAAGTACTGATTTATTATTAGATATTCCGTATATCAACAAATTAGCAGCCTGCTTAAACCCGTTAGAGCAAGAATTGAAAGGCAAACGATGCACTTTCACGCCTTTCGATAGCCACTTTGCTAACAATGGTACCTGCAAGTAAGTGGCGCAATAAAATGTGTCCGATGGGTCAGTCGTTCAATTTCGTCACATATCAGATTTATCCGGAACCCTTCATGTCGACTTCCCTGTTTGTTCAAATGTTCAAAAGTGTGTGAATGCCTGAGGGACCAAACTGCTGAGGTTATCGGTCCCTGGACTTACACGCTACTTAAACTAACTTATTCTAAGAACAACACACACACCCATGCCCGAGGGAGGACTCGAACCTCCGCCGTGAGGGGTCACGCAATCAGTGTCATGGCGCCTCAAATGGCGGGCCACTCCGCGCGGCCTTCGCTGTTTCTTCATTTCTGCAAACACCAGCGACCTAGCAATTGCAGGGTCAATAGTGCGTGATGAAGTTAAACATTGCTGTTTCTATTACTGGCGCCAAGCACCGTTTACGTCAGCATTTGCCTTCACACGCCTCCACCCACCGCAAAGACCAATCACAAGACATAGATTTTTGTTCATCATTTTAAGCAGTTATTTTTCAAGAGTGCTGATGTGAAGAAATAGCGCAGCAGTTACGTACAAAAATTGTTTTTAACGCAACTGGTGTGCTATTTCTTTATGTCGAAAATCTAGTTATTCTATTCACACAGCCACGCGAATTATTTCCGGAAAAAATATAGGTAAGTCGATACTTTATCAACAGGCCTTAGGAGCCTATGAGCTCACAGCAGACAACTGCATCCGGAGTAAATCTTTCACTCAGCATCGAAGATGGTGCTGTTCTGAAACTATGTGTACCACCGTAAGATTAGACCCTAGAATTTTATTACCCTTTGTTATCAATGATGTCAACTGGGCTTTCGGGTCACGACTCACCTCGAGTTACATTCCAAACCGGAGATTCTGCTGCTTTCTTGGCTGAATTATCACTTCAGGGAGAAAACGTAACGTATGAAATGTCGTATCCACGCTCTAAGGTTTGTTTCCAGAACGGATCTCTCACCTGCAGCAGAGTGTGCTGCATGATTGCCTGACACTGTTGAGCTCCTCATATTTGGCCAATTGGTGTTAGGGCCTCTTTCACCGAACTATGAGAAATTATCACTGGGAGATTAGGAGGAAGAAAGATGATAAGGTTTCAATGACCCATTGGCAAAGAGGTCAATAAGACCGATCAATGGCACAAGTGCGGGACAAAAAAGTTATCGTCGAGTTTTCGAAGAAACCATTTAAACATTCGACTCGAATGATTTAAAAGTACGTCGGAAAATGAAAACCAGATAGATAGGAAAACTAAGAAACTATCTATCATTTCAAAGGTAGTCGTCATAACGGTTAAAACATTTATCTCACTGTAAGACAAGTCGGTCAGTGCCTTCATGGAAAAACGTTTGCGGCTGCCTACGGAAACATGATAGCATTCAAGCGTGCGCCTCTTCGTCCAAAGCAAATCGATGGCCTCGAATGTCTTTCTTCAGGGGTCCATAAATATGGAAATCGCTTGGACTATGTCGAGATTGTATCGAGCATGTGTACGCGATTCCCAAACAACCTTCTGCAGCGAACTCGAAACGACCTAGGAAACATGTGGGCGGGCATGTTTTTGGCATATTGTTTCAACTGCACGGTATCAGACAATTCTGAACTGTGGCAAAAAAAGTCATACATGCGAAAACTAAGTTCTGTGTTGAGGAAACAGGTCTTCAAACGGTAACCAGCAACTTCAAATTTAAAATCGGAATACTAGCACACTGGAAAGGAACTCAAACTATGTTAGAGCAGTTCCTATCCTTTGTGAACCACAACGGGGCAAAGGACAGTTTCATGCTTACAGTGTTGCTGAAATACCTGATATGTACACGGCGAGCTGAGCGCAAGACATATAAACGGAAAGTAGAGAGGCACGAAGGATGATATCATCCGTAAAAACACTTTCAGTGTACGCTTGGAGCGATGCAGAGTGCGAGTATTTAAGAATCAATGTAAACGGCAATCAAAAGGGGGAGGTAAGAAAACGTGCAATGTTAACTGAAAAACCACATAATAAAACTCGTGAATGGTTCATTTTTCATCAGTTGCCCCTAGAGAAGAGGTATCAAACCGTTTATAAATCGAACAATTAACACATAGCACGGCAAGAAATGTAAGTACCATACTATGTACATAATTTTACCAAAAGCCACGTGGAAAGACACGTGGGGTGGTCAATGTTTTAAAATAAAATATCACATTTGATTTTAAGACGTTCACCGCGCCATGTCCTTCCACTTCAACAGTTAGGCTAACGTATTTTAATGCATTATGTATGCTGGTACGGTGACAAAACCCTCTTAAGGGCTGAGGTTTTCCCATTTAACATATGTACGAGGGCGTGCTGAAAAATATTACCTCCGATTTTTTATGTGAAAATTCTTAAGGCTTTTCAAATAATACAAATTTTATTTAACATTATACGAGTACATGTTTACTCTTGAATCTAGATATTTATTCCTCAACAAAGTCACCCTGATGACGAAAACAGTTCTCCAAACGAGAGACCAGTTTGTTGATACCGCCATTGTAGAGTGTTTGCAATTGTTGACGGAGCCACCACTTCACTTTTGCTTGCACCGCTTCATCACTATCAAAAGGAAGTCGTCGAAGTGTTCTTTAAGTTTTGGAAACAGACGAAAATAGGATGGGGCCAAGTCAGGACTCCATGGAAGTCAATCGATGACAGTAAATAATGTCGCAGTTCTCGCGTGTGGCCTGGCAGTCTCATATTGAAAGAGTGTGTGCTGCATGTGTGAACGAACTCAACGGATTCGAAACTCGATTACGGCATGCTGTGTCTCACGCACCGATATAGTTGCATTGCAGACCGTCAAGCTACACGCTACAATTCGGATTCCTCTTGAGGCAGAGCGTTGCAAATATGGAGACATGAAAAATAAAGATGTAGAATGTTAATAACGTTTGCTTTATTTAAAAATCCTTAACAGCATTAACATAAACGATTCGGAGGCATTACTTTTCAAACATGACTGTGCGAAACACTTATTGGGGACGGAAGTTCATACTGCTTTCCCCCATCCTGCTATGTGTATCATAACATGTGGTAAGCACACCAGTTTTTATTATAATGTAGTCTGATAATAACCAAGGGGTTGGAATTATGTAACTACTAAATAATGGAATAAAATGTTTATTTCAAAATAAAAGAACAGCCTACTGATTTTTTTATGAAACTATCGCTAATATTCGCGGTTACATCGCGCAGGACAATATAAGAGCGTGGCAGAAACGGGCTATCGTGTTTGAAAGTGCCCGTATAACAACATCGTGAATGAAGTTGCCTGTACCATGTAACACGGAGTAAGAAACGCGCTCGTAAAACCATCCTAACCAGCAAGGGAACGGAGACGACTGCCACGCTTTGCCAACAACAATCGGTTTCAAAGTCGACAGCAGTTGCTGCTGTTACTGAATGTAGGTATACCTCAACCACTTTTCGGGATAATATTGCGAAGGGAACTCCATGCAATTTACATTTGCAGTCGGGTACCTCGAAAAAGGCCGTTGCTCGCACTGACACGTCTTCAGCTGGCAATACCAAAGAAACTGTGCAGTAGCTGAACGATGTGCAATGCAGTTTAATGCATCACTAACTCAAGGCAATTTTCCACAGAGACTGAAATATGCCGTTATTAAACACCTTTTTAAGAAAGGTGTTAACAGAGATGCCAATAACAACCGACCCGTTTCATTGCAGACACCATTTTCCACAATTTTCGAGCAGGTGATATATTCAAGAATAGTATCTAACCTGAGCAACAATAATATCCCCAGAAAATTGCAGTTTATATTTGAGCTGTTTATATTGCTGTACTACGAATATTTACATTTTCACTCCCCAAATTTTACAAGCATTAAATAACAAAATAGCGATAGAGAGTGTTTTCTGCGACCTATCTCGGCCGAAGTGGCCGTGCGGTTAAAGGCGCTGCAGTCTGGAACCGCAAGACCGCTACGGTCGCAGGTTCGAATCCTGTCTCGGGCATGGATGTTTGTGATGTCCTTAGGTTAGTTAGGTTTAACTAGTTCTAAGTTCTAGGGGACTAATGACCTCAGCAGTTGAGTCCCATAGTGCTCAGAGCCATTTGAACCATTTTGTGACCTATCTGAGGTATCTGGCTGCGTGAAGCACAATATTTCCCTAGACAAACTGAAGTTATATGGGGCTGATAGTATAGCCAACCAACGGATAATGTCATACCTAACCAAAATAATGCCGAAACATGTACTTAGTAATTCAACCAATGTGGTCCGGGATCTGACTGTGGACAAATACCATATGGGTTTACCCAACGCTTAATATTACTCCGCTATTGTTCATCATACATGTAAACGAATCTTTCGTCTAACGCACGACAAGCAGAAATAGTTGTTTTTTGAGATGACACTACTGCAGCAATCAATCCAAGCTTCCATACGGCAACAGATGAAATAGTAAACAAGGTTCTTTTAAGTATCAATGGCTGGTTTTCTGCCAACAGCCTCACCCTCAGTCTTAAAAAGACACAATACATTCAGTTCTGTACATCTACAGGCACTACACCAATGATAAGTGTGACTCATGGCGAGGAAATAATAAATAGTGTGGAAACTTCAAAATTCTTAGGTGTCAATACTGATGATAATTTAAACTAGAGAAAGCGTATTTTGGAACTCTCAAAACAACGTAGTCCGGGCAAATTTCACCCAGAAACATTCCAAATTTTGACGTGAGACCCATCAGTGTGTTGGCATATTTTGCTTATTTTCATTCATTATGTCACGACGTTAATTACTCTTCATTAAGACAGTCTTTAGCAAAGAAAAGGTTACACAATGTCGCAACTATAAATTTTGACCACTTACACTGACAGACAGCAAAGTAAAATTTGAAAATAAAGTGAAAAAGTTTCGCCTTGACAATTCCTTCTATTACCAAGAAGACTGTCTGTCATGCAATGTGTAAAAGCTGGTGGGTAAACATCTGCACATTTAATAATGCTAATTTTTCGTAAAAACTTACCAATGTTCAGAATGCAGCCATATTTAGCAATTAATTTGTGATGTGAATGTAAAATTACTCGTTCCACATCGCAAATGATGCATGGAACATGAAATAGCGGTCTGACGAGTCTCGATTTTGCGTCTTTTCAGATAATATTAAGCATCGATGGCACCGACGACCCAGTGAAGTCTTTAAACCGCAATACATGGAGGGAGTAGTTGAGGCTGCACGAGCTTCTGTGATATTTTAGGGGCGTTTCTCGTACCATGACAAGGCCCACTCATTGAGGCTACCGTAAACAGGAACCAAGAGGTTTATTTCAACAATCTTGGTGTGCAAGTGTCATCCTTTCTTCAACTTTGTCATGATGAATACGCTATGGACACATTCGCCAAACAACGTGAAAACAGGCATGTCAACAAGGCTGCAACTATACGTTCATGCTTTGACGAACCATAGGCACCCTATCACTGATCGACTGTGGCAACCGATCTTAACACTAAAGAAAACGTGTGGGGCTGTCCACCTGCTTAGCTGTATGGTAACGTGCTTGCCTCCCATGCAAGGGGGCCCCGAGTTCGAATCCCGGCCAGGCTGGAGATTTTCTCCGCTCATGCACTATGTGTTGTGCCGTCCTCATCATTTCATACTCATTACAAGCACGCAAGTCACCCAATGTGGCGTCGACTGAACCAGACTTGCACTTGGCGGCCGAACTTCCCCGGATGGGGCACCCGGCCAACAATGGCATACGTTCATTCACATTTTTGTCGGGGGCTGTTTGCAACAGTGGATGAGAGGCAACAATCAGTAGCCTCCCAATCTGATAGCTCCACGCGATTTAAAAACTGAGCGATTTCAACCGCATACGGCGTACCGTCTGCTGTAAGTGACAACAGTTATAATTTTGTATTAAACGTCTAAATTCTTCCTGAATGGCTTTATAACGTCGCTTCATAGGAAATTCGCAGCATCTGACTATTACGTAATTGCCTAATAGATACTGAGAATTCTCATGCCTCTCTTCTGTCATTCCCACTCATTTTTAAAGACTTGTGTTACCTCCTTTTGTGTAAACAGTCACTGGACCTGTGAACGTCCATACGACGAACAAATAGCGAAAGGTAAGCAGGGCTGACACCACGATTCTGCTGAACTGAAGAGAGGTGTGTCGACTGGAAAATGCCACGCCGCAATACTAACTGAAATGTCGCACTCTACCGGGTACTTCCGAAAAGAACCGAGCAAAGCCGAGACAGGCCGAGCCACGGCATGCACGTGGCCCACAAATCTGGCTCGCGTGCGATTTAGCACACTATGACCAGCCCTGGCATAGAGCATGTCTCCAAGTTTCAATTCGTAATATGCACCGTGGCGAGGCTGCGAAGTGTAAGTGTGTAAGAACATGGCTTATAGTCGATTGATGTGCGTGTTTTGTGTCCATGAATTCGCCAAATCCGAGTCCCTTGTGAAGTTTCAGCGACAATTTCCAAATATCGGGCACAAGCTCCAACGCACATAACAATCCACGGGTTGTACAACACTTAAGACTGGCTGCTCATGTGGTGTGAAAAAAAAAAAAAAAAAAAAAAAAGCTGACGTGGACCGCAAGCACAAAAGATGGAGTGTGCGTGGGAATCATTCGTCAGAAGTCCAAACAAACGAACAGCATGTGCGAACAGAGAAATGCAGATACCGCAATCCACTGCCTAGTGCATTCTTCACAAACGACTGTATGTAAAGCCAAACCGGATGTAGTAATTACGTGCGCTAAAAATTCAGGCAAGAAGCATTGTTCTGACTTCTGCAATAACTTCCAGTGGGTATTGGAGGAAGAGGGTTTTCGACAGATCTGGTTTGCAGTGACGAAAACACGTTTCACATGTCTGGAAAGGTGAATCGTCTGAACATGCATGTGTGGGGCACATTCGTGGTTCATCTGAAGTTCACTTTTTTTGTGCCATGTCCTCTTCAAAAGTTTATGCACTATTTTTCGTTACGGAGAGAACCGTGACGGATTTCGTCAAGCTGGACATGCTGCAGCAATGACTTATGGCACAGTTACAGAAAGACAGTGGAGACTTCATTTTGCAGCGCGACAACGGTCCACAACACTTTCTTCCACACGTTCAAGGTTATCTCAAGGCTAAACTGCCTCACCGTTTGATTGAATACGCTTGCCATCATGACTCTTCTCTTCTCTTCTTCAGTGAATTCCATGGTCATCTGACTTAATTCCATGCGTTTTCTTCTTTATGGGGTTATGTTATACATCCCGTGTTCCGGACTCTACTGGTACTTCATTTGGAATAGTTCCAAGGAATGATATTCAATGCAGTTGCTAATATCGACCACGATGTGTTGGGAAGTCTACGGAACTCTGAATGTACATTATACATTTTGTTCACATCTTCGGAAATGCCGTTTTCGACTTTGTTAGGTTGATTCTAAAATGGGTCTCGATCCGAAACTAGTCATCGAAAGGAAAGGAAAATATTTGCAACTTGGATTGGGTTTTCGTTATATTGATTAACAGAAGTTGCTGGCCCAAGTTAGTCCAGCATGCTGAAAGTTCGCATATAAGGCAATAGTTTGACTATGGTACTGATGTTACCGCGCCACAATCGTGCCTACACTGATCACCTGCACTGCGAGTTGAAAACTTGGAGACATGTTCTATCCACTGACATGCGTCTATTTCCTGGATTTCTTGTGGTTTCGTCTTCTGAAATCACATAGGTACTTATGAATCACCCGGCACATATATGTAGATGGTGGCCATGGTCGCCTAGTCGTTAAAGTACCAGTCCTGAATGTCCCACGTTCAATCCCGGATAGGAGTAGAAATATTTTCCTCGTTCCGATCCTTCCAGAACGGACCCAAGACCACTCAGCACGCTATCCAATGACTACTGGGGATCTTTCCCGCGGGTTAAAATCGGCCAGGGCGATGGTTCCGCCACCATTTCCCTCCCACTGCCGCGGCGAAGAACGACAACACTCGACCAGCAGAGAGGCCGATAGCCTAGTCATCGTTTGCACCACAGACTTTACTTTACCTGTTTATAAATGCAGGTATTATCTTAGGGTGGTCATCTAAAATGGCAGATCTGAGAATTATCTACTAGTGTCACAACCACAAACAACGACAGTGTTGAAGTACACACAACAGAAAATTTCAGCATTTATTTCCTAATTGTATTTTACAGTTAATGAAATATTCATGTAGTTTCATCGATCCGGCGTTATTGAAACAGTCAACAAAATCATTTACTTAGGGCAAATAAAAATGACCAACGGATGGACAATAAAAAGTAAACAGCAGACCAATATGACTTTGAGATCATTAGGTACTTACACTGAGGCGAGAATAGTCATGTGATACTTCTTGATATCGTGTCGGACATCCTTTTGCGTGGCGTAGTGCAGAAACTCGACGTGGAATGGACTCAATACGTACTCAGAAGTATCCTGCAGAAATCTTGAGCCATTCTGCCTCTATAGACGTCCATAATTGCGAAAAAGTTGCAGGCGCACAATTTTGTGCACGAAATGACCTCTCGCTTATGTCCCGTAAATGTTCGACAGGATTCATGTCGGTCGATCTCGGTGGGCAAATCATTCGCTCGAATTGTCCAGAATGTTCTTCAAACCAATCACGAACAGGTCTGGCCCGGTGACATGGTACATTGTCGTCCATAAAAATACCACGGTTGTTTTGGAACATGAAGTCAATGAATGGTAGCAAATAGTCTCCAAGTAAGCCGGCCGTGGTGGCCGAGCGGTTCTAGGCGCTACAGTCTGAAACCGTGCGACCGCTACGGTCGCAGGTTCGAATCCTACCTCGGGCATGGATGTGTGTGCTGCCCTTAGGTTAGTTAGGTTTAAGTAGTTCTAAGTTCTAGGGGACTGATGACCTCAGAAGTTAAGTCCCATAGTGCTCAGAGCCATTTGAACCATTTTTAGTCTCCAAGTAACCGAACATAACAATTTCGAATCAATGGCCGCTTCGATTGGGCCAGAGGACCTAGTCCATTCCATAAAAACACAGCCCACAACATTGCGGAGCCACCACCCGGTTGCACAGTACCTTGCTAGAGCTTGGAGCCATGGCTTCGTGGAGTCTGTGCAGCACTCGAACCTTGCCATCAGCTCTACCAACTGAAATGGTGACTCATCTGACCAGGCCACGTCTTTCCAGTCGTCTGCTGTCTAATTGACATGGTCACGAGCCCAGCAGAGGCGCTGCAGGCGATGTCATGCTGTTAGCAGAGCCACTCGCGTCGGATGTCTGCTGCCATAACCCACTGACGCCAAATATCACCGCACTTTCCTAACAGATACATTCGTCGTACGTTCCACATTGATATCTGCGGCTATTTCACGCAGCATTGCTTGTCTGTTAGCACTGACAACTCTAAGCAAACGCCGCTGCTCTCGGTCGTTAAGTGAAGGCCGTCGACCACTGCGTTATCTGTGGTGAAAGGTGGTATTCTCAGCACACTCTTCACATTGTGGATTCCGGTATACTGAATTCCACAACGATTTCCGAAACGGAATATTGCCTGTGTCTAGCTCCAACTGCCATTTCGCGTTCAAACTACGTTAATTCCCGTCGTGCAACCATAATCGCGTCGGAATCCGTTTCACATGAATCACATGAGTACAAATGGCAGCCCCCCTAAAGCACTGCGCTTTTATACTTTGTGTACGCAATGCTACCGCCACGTTTGTATGTACATAATCCTATTCCATGGTTCTTGACACCTCAGTGTACGCTGCCATACACAAACATAATTATCATTTTGCTTGCAATCGTAATTCTTTAACGGATGCTACTGGTTTTAACCTACAACAGTGATACACGTTACGCAATTGTGATATCCATTCAAAAGCTGTGAGAGATATGTTGGGAGTAATAAGAAAACAGAGATAAATAAATGTGTAAGATACAATAAAGGAGATGAAGACATTATAGAGATGACTAAGAAATTCATCATCAGAAACGACCTACCCTTGGGCTTAATAGAAATATAGGGACTTAGTAGAAGAATACGACACAAGAAACTATGTGCAACATAGGTGGATGCGTAAAACTGGAGTTGATTTCATAAGGTGAAGTCTAAAAGAGGCAGTCAATCAGCAATGGACGAACTAGCAGTATTACTAGCGGTAGTAGTAATAGTAGTAGTAGTAGTAGTAGTAGAAGAAGTAGAAGGAGAAGAAGAAGAAGAAGTTGTTGTTGTTGTTGACGGCGGTAATGATGATGATGATGATGATGATGATGATGATAACTTTACGAGACAGAACCATTTAGTTTCGAAGCATTAGGAGACAGGGAGCACAGCACACGATATATCATACCAGGACTCCCTTCACAAAATAAAGTGGCACCGTGAATTATGGAAGTCTCAGAACCGGAAACAAAATCTGAACAGCTAGTACTAGAAAGTTTGTGACCGCAATAGCAGCTTGCACGACTAGTTGTTTTGCACAGCAGCACGATTCGAAAATGTCATTCTTCGAAATGACTTACTGCGTCCTCCACTGCAGGTTGCCTCATTTTTTTCAATTCACGCTCCCTAAATCAGAACACAGAATGCAATTTCCTCTCGCGAGATGTCTCCTCGCAAAAGAATGGCGGCAATAAAAAAAATTGTATTCGCAACACTCGTTCCAGCAACACGCGCGCGCTGTTCGGAATGAGTGTAAAGTTCAAAGAAATTAAGATTTTCCTTTTAGCCCATGGCAGAGAATATGACGCTCAGCAGTTTCATTACATGTGGCTGCTAACAGCGAGATATAATATTTGTCACTTTACTGAACTACCCTTTTCTTATGAAACTTTATGTGGTGTAAGCAAAACGAGTCCTATAAACAACATGACAGAGCTACGACGTACTTCAAAGCCGCGATATGAGTTAGCGAGATAAACGTACAAAGTTCTACCGCAAAATCTAAAATCAAGTATGTTCCTCACCGCGAGATACTTTAAATTAATTACAAGAGCGTTACAGTTACTAAAAGCGGTTGCCAAGAAACACTTACGTAGAACATAACAAAATTTAATTCACAGAAAGTTTATGTAAGTTTTAAAGCGCGCAACTAGAAGAAGTGACAAAGGTCAGAAGACTTCGTCACATCCAACACAGGGAGGCAGAATGCGAGAAAGAGAATATGACGGGCAATACATGTCAAAGTTCTTATTCCAACACAACAAACACAAATCTAGTCATGACAATAAATCTTACCGATTGGGTCAAGCCAAATGTAGCAATTATGCCGACAGAACCATTCCAGTGGAAAGTTTGGAAAACAGCCTGCACCGACATGCCCAAGGACTCCATAACATCGATCTGATTCAAGACCTAAGAGCTCTGTCAGACACGTAATTGTGACAATGGGCGTGATTTCAGTATTGTGTTGCCTTTCATGCCCCAGAGCAAGAGAATGCTCATTCCAGAGCAGAGAGCGGCTAAGAACTTACTGTGCATTATTGTTAGGTCAACTTTGCTTCCGCCGTTTTGCTGTATACGGCAGTAGCGGCAAGTGGGGTTCGGGTGGTTGGTCATAGGTGTAATACAATAAGCTTAGGCATCTGTAAACATAATGCCACAAAAATATTAGTCGATTTGTGATTGCATCATAAGGTTATTCTCGATTAAGTACGTCAACTTACGTAACCATTTCTCGCCATTTGCGGAAAGTATCAATTTTCTGCTTTAACATGGAAATCTGCGGCTGTGGCTCTTAAAATGCTGGGTAAGACCAATGGTGAGGGAACTATTAGTGGAAGAACGGGCAGACAAAGTTTTCAACGCCTTAAAAAGAGTGATGTCGAAGACCGGCATGGCGGTGAAATAGAGACAGTTTTCGTAGCTAATGAAACAGACGGAGACAGTCACAGGACGTCAATATCGAAAGCAATTGATACGATCGAGCCCAGCACTGAAACACAAACGGCCACAATACAGCGATAGACACCTGAAGGTAATTTTGCAGCAGGTCAGTGCTCGACCCCATGTCGCAAAACCCGTCAAAATATACATGAAACGTTGAAATGAGAAGTCCCTATCCCGCCCGCCGAATTCTCCATACGTTGCTCTCTCTGACTACCGCCTTTTTCGATCAGTGGCATACAGTCTGGCTGACCAGCACTTCCGATCATAGTGCAAAACTGAATTGATTCATGTATCCCCACAAAAGAGGCCCAGCTCCACTCCGCCACGGGATTCGTATGCTATCCGAAAGATGGGAGAATGTAGCGGCCAGCGATGGGCAATGCTATGAATCATAATTTTTTGTAAGTATTTCACAATAAATACCCGGAAGCAAGGTTGTAGACTATCATTAAACTATAATTTATAAATATTATTTATTTAATTCGTTGTTGTTGTTGTGGTCTTCAGTCCTGAGACTGGTTTGATGCAGCTCTCCATGCTACTCTATCCTGTGCAAGCTTCTTCATCTCCCAGTACCTACTGCAGCCTACATCCTTCTGAATCAGCTTAGTGTATTCATCTCTTGGTCTCCCTCTACGATTTTTACCCTCCACGCTGCCCTCCAGTACTAAATTGGTGATCCCTTTATGCCTCAGAACATGTCCTACCAACCGATCCCTTCTTCTAGTCAAGTTGTGCCAGAAACTCCTCTTCTCCTCAATTCTATTCAATACCTCATCATTAGTTAGTTGTGTGCCGGCCGAAGTGGCCGTGCGGTTCTAGGCGCTGCAGTCTGGAACCGCGAGACCGCTACGGTCGCAGGTTCGAATCCTGCCTCGGGCATGGATGTATGTGATGTCCCTAGGTTAGTTGGGTTTAACTAGTTCTAAGTTCTAGGGCACTAATGACCTCAGAAGTTGTCCCATAGTGCTCAGAGCTATTTGACCCATTAGTTATGTGATCTACCCATCTAATCTTCACCATTCTTCTGTAGCACCACATTTCGAAAGCTTCTATTCTCTTCTTGTCTAAACTATTTATCGTCCATGTTTCACTTCCATACATGGCTACACTCCATACAAATACTTTCAGAAACGACTTCCTGACACTTAAATCTATACTCGATGTTAACAAATTTCTCATCTTCAGAAACGCTTTCCTTGCCATTGCCAGTCTACATTTTATATCTTCTCTACTTCGACCATTATCAGTTATTTTGCTCCCCAAATAGCAAAACTCCTTTACTACTTTAAGTGTCTCATTTCCTAATCTAATTCCCTCAGCATCACCTGACTTAATTCGACTACATTCCATTATCCTCGTTTTGCTTTTCTTGATGTTCATCTTATACCCTCCTTTCAAGACACTGTCCACTGCGTTCAACTGCTCTTCCAAGTTCTTTGCTGTCTCTGACTGAATTACAATGTCATCGGCGAACCTCAAAGTTTTTATTTCTTCTCCATGGATTTTAATACCTACTCTGAACTTTTCTTTTGTTTCCTTTACTGCTTGCTCAATATACAGATTGAATAGCATCGGGGAGAGGCTACAACCCTGTCTCACTCCCTTCCCAACCACTGCTTCCCTTTCATGCCTCTCGACTCTTATAACTGCCATCTGGTTTCTGTACAAATTGTAAATAGCCTTTCGCTCCCTGTATTTTACCTCTGCCACTTTCAGAATTTGAAAGAGAGTATTCCAGTCAATATTGTCAAAAGCTTTCTCTAAGTCTACAAATGCTAGAAATGTAGGTTTGCCTTTCCTTAATCTATTTTCTAAGATGAGTCGTAGGGTCAGTATTGCCTCACGTGTTCCAACATTTCTACGGAATCCAAACTGATCTTCCCCGAGGTCGGCTTCTACCAGTTTTTCCATTCGTCTGTAAAGAATTCGCGTTAGTATTTTGCAGCTGTGACTTATTAAACTGATAGTTCGGTAATTTTCACATCTGTCAACAGCTGCTTTCTTTGGGATTGGAATTATTATATTCTTCTTGAAGTCTGAGGGAATTTCGCCTGTCTCATACATCGTTTTTAATTCGTTAACTATTACTAATATGCTTTGTACACTAAATTCCCATACAATAATAACAATAATAACAAAAATAATATGTAATGGCATCAGATTCAAATGAAATTTCTGTACTGAGCTGTGCGTCCACTATGTGTTTCGAAGATCATCATTCCATCACCAGCGACAACCACACGCTTTACACACCAGAATCGTGACTGAAGTTTAGTCAGATTTCCAAGAATAAAGGAAGGAAGAACTATTAGAGTCATGTCACGTCACGTCGACATCGAGATCATTAGAGTCAGTGCACAAGCATGAAATGTTTGAAGAATGGGAAAGGAAATTGACTATACTCTTTCAAAGGAACTATCGCAGCAGTTGCCAGGAGCCGTTTAGGGAAATCGTGTAAAACCTAAATCAGAACGATCGTCCTCCAGAATGCGCGTCCAGTGTGCAAATCCCCGCGCGGACTCGCTCGGTCAGATTTCCAAGACTGGTTGAGAACGATTGGTTGATCAACTTCTATACAGCAGTTAATCCTGACATTAATAATCCACGCTGTTGGCAAATAATAAACAGGAGTGCCTTTCCTGCTAGTCGTTCGTATATGTGGGGCGGTCAAAAAATTTCCGTTTGAGGACTTGCTGCAGCGTATATGCAACGTAGCATGATTCCGGTGCGGCTATGTAAGCACCGACATATAGGCGAGGAATTAATGTGGCATTCGTGTCTTTCTGACGAGGAAACATAAACAAAGAGTTCAGATAGAACCAACATGCTGCTATCCTTTTCTTGGCTGCCAATGGACAAACAGCGGCAGATATCCATCGGAGAATGAAGAATGTGTATGGGGCAGCAAGTCTGCCGAAAACCAGCGCTGTGGAATAGTGCATCAAGTTCCGTGCGACAAGGCGTGCTGCTGCTCCAGTTAACGCACGTCCCCATATTGCAAATGTAACGCCGAATTTACGCCATCCCAATTGGGAGACACTCGAGCACCTGCTTTATAGTCGTGATCTCTCCCAGAGCTGTTATCACGCCTTCGGTCCATTACAGGAGGCGTTGAAAGGTGGACTTTCCCTGTCGGATGAGGATATGCAGCGGGCTAAAACAGACATCTTCTGCAGGACACGGTGTTTTACCAAACGAGTATCTTCGACCTGGTGCGTTAATGAGATGACTGCTTCATTGCATGATTGGTACACCGATTCTGGGCCCAGTACGGCCTTCCAACGGAAACTTTTCGATTGCCGACTATATAGGGTGCGGCAGAACCGACTGAGCAATAAACTGTAAATTTGGATGTTGTTGTTGTTGCTGTTGTTGTGGTCTTCAGTCCTGAGACTGGTTTGATGCAGCTCTCCATGCTACTCTATCCTGTACAAGCCTCTTCATCTCCCAGTACCTACCGCAACCTACATCCTTCTGAATCTGCTTAGTGTATTCATCTCTTGGTCTCCCTCTACGATTTTTACCCTCCACGCTGCCCTCCAATACTAAATTGGTGATCCCTTGATGCCTCAGAACATGTCCTACCAACCGATCCCTTCTTCTAGTCAAGTTGTGCCACAACCTTCTCTTCTCCCCAATCCTAACAATATACCATTTTACATTCATTTAGTTTTGAAAATAATGTACTCAAGATGGAGGCCGTTAGCACCAATACATTGTTGTAGACGATCCCTCAAGTTTCGAGCAGCTCTTGCACACACATCGTGGGATCTGACATTCACTTCGTCAATAATCCGCTCTTTTAACTCTGGTAGGGCGTGAGGGTGGCTTTTGAAAACCTTCAGATATCCCCAAAGAAAGTCGTCACAAATGCTGAAATCTGGTGACCGCGCAGGCCACCCGACATCACCCCTTAAAGAGACGAGGCGTCCCGGAAACGTTTCTCTCAAAACATCAAGTGAAATTTGAGCTGTGTGAGCAGTAGCTCCATCCTGTTGGAAGCACAAGTCACTCAGTCCATATTCTTCACCAATCTCGTCCATTCTGGGTGGCAGAAAATTTTGCAACATTGAAATATAACGTGTGGGAATCACTGTCACGGTCACTCCTTCCTCCTCAAAAAAGTAAGGGCCTACCACACCAGATTGTGATATGGCACATCACACTGCCACTTTAGGAGAATGTTGCGGTCTTTCATGAATAATTCGGAGGCTATTTTCAGCCCAGTAGCTAAAGTTATGCATATTGACGCACCCACTAAGATGAAAATGTGCCTCGTCACTACTGAAGAAAGCTGCATTCGGAGGGATCTGAGCAAGCATTTGCTCACACAGATTTTGACGGTTGGTGTAGTCTGCTGGGCGTATTTGTTGAGCAATCGATATTTTGAAAGAATGGAACTTCAAATCGCATTGCAGGATCCTTCTCAAACGGCGGTCTGAAATCGCCAATGCAACAGCATGTCGTCGTGCAGAACGTTGCGACGATTGTTGAACTGCTGTTCTCACCCGCTACACATTTTCTGGCGTTCTGATGGATTTGCGTCGGCCTTGTATATCTATTCTTAGTGTGCTACCAGTTTCCTACAACTGCCGAACCCAGGACCGAATTGTGTTTGCATTAGAAACGGCATTGTTGCGTGGAATGTTGAACTGTCGCCGAAAAGCTCGTTGTGTAGCGATCACAGGTCTGTTGTTTTCATAATTAGCGCGAACGGCAAAGGCACGATGTGCAGCGGTCCATACCATGTTGGCTACTGAAATGGGGTCAACGATTGAACAAAGGCAGACCACGTGCAACTGCCTACCCCCAACACAGTCCCAGCGGTGATCTATAGAAACTGCTTAGTCGGTTCTGCCGCACCCTGTACTACAGACGTTCCGAGGACATTCCTCCAACAGCACTGATTCAGGGTATTTGAATTGCCACGACTATCATCTTTGAATATAAATTTCTGGGTAAATGTTATTTATTTCCAGGAAGAACTCTGAAAACAATACATTAAAAAATTAATCCCCTCAAAAGAGCACACTGGTCCCTTTGGTTTGCTGTAAATGGTACAAAATTAGTGCAAGGCAGTCATATCACCCTCCGCCTCTGACGTGAGGCACGGCAGTGAAGCTTTGTGTGTGTATATGTCAATCACGTATATGGAATCACTGCAGTAAGAGGGGTTGACCCTGAGACGTGGCAATATGGCAGAAAGCAGCTGCAGTGTATGGACGAGTTCGAGACCAAGCCGTGAAAGAAGTTACCCGATTTGTTGGTGTATAATCGTGGCCTTTCTAAAGTGTCTGCAACTAATGATGTGTTACTCGCAGCTATGTAAAATGAAGTAAGAACAGTGCTTGTAAAAATATCTAACCGACAGGGCAAGGAAACGAGTGTCATGCTTTGTCAATGGGAGTCGCCCATCTGAACCAATTTTCGAGCGAACATTCGGGAGGGAGTTGCGTCCAATTGACTTTTGGAGTCACAAAAGAACGTTGCTGTGAGCGCACATAAAGCTGCACGATTTCAGAGGGAAAAACAACACAGACGCTAGACAATAGCTGATTGGTGGCGTGTAATGTAGTCCAACGAATCGCCATTTTGCTTCGTTTCAACTGATGAAAGGTGCCGGTGCTTGATGGCAAATGAGCCACAGTGTGCATGGTGTAGTTCAGAACGGAGGTGATTCTGTGATGTTTGTGGAGCGTTTTCCACACCATAGCTGGGGCTTGCATTCAGGTTACTGTTAACATAAACCAAGATGCTTATGTCAACATTCTCGGCCTTATCTCGATGAGTATGTTGCGGACACTCCCATCTTGCAAGAAAGGTATGGAAACCTATGGAAAATTCGTAGGACAGTTTCAAACAGCAGGTAAAACATAGCAATGAACATCCCTTTAAATTTGGTACGCTATAAGTAATCTAATCATCAGTGATTGGTTTCAGCTGGAAATGGCATATCTGAATATACTCGTGGATTCTCTTCCTCGCCGAATCGCGGCCATCAGCAAGGTCAGAGGCAGTGTTAGACGTCTCCTTAGAGTGACTAATTTTTTGTCCAGTGTGCTCACAGTTGATAGCATTACTTTTACTACAGACAAGCATTAGCAAAAGGCCGTCACTCTGGGTAACATTAATTCCTTACACGTTTTCCACTCGATACCACGAGGCTCATTTTACTCAGAGATCTTTCCCAGCTATGCATTGTTGTACTAACGTACGCAACAAGTGCGGATGCTATGTTAGACCTTAGAACTGTAATAGCAAAAAGCAAAGATCCGCTTTCGGTCCAGCATACAGTTTCATTGCGGTAAGCTACAATGCATAGGCTGAGTGGTGAAAATTTGATACTGGTGAAGAAAAACACTTCACTTTCGTGCAAAATTACGTCAAGACCCAATAACAGAAATTAACAGCGTGGTGGAACCCTTTTCGTCTACATGTCATGAGGTGGGCCCAAGAATAAACTTCCGTTGCTACTATGGACTTCACAGAAGTAAGTTACAAATGTCACCTTTCAACTCTCCAAACCCTGACAGTTAAACGGACGAATAATGCGAAATATTGTTAGAGGAATAACTGGTTTGGCTTCGTATTTTCGCGACGTCGAAAGGTTGGAAAATTTCAAATGCGCTAATTTTGATTCCCACTAGGCAATCAGGCTTTTTTAATTACATGATATGCAGATTCTAAGCAATTACTACAAATCTTATGTATTTCGGTGAGATGGCCCCATGGCGGCTGAACAGATATCGCCCAAGCCGGTTATTTGCGTTCACAACACGATTCACCCACATTTCGCCGGCCGGTGTGGCCAAGCGGTTCTAGGCGCTTCAGTATGGAACCGCGCGACCGCTAAATCGCAGGTTCGAATCCTGCCTCGGGTATGGATGTGTGTGATGTCTTTAGGTTACTTAGATTTAAGTGGTTCTAAGTTCTAGGGGACTGATGACCTCAGATGTTAAGTCCCATAGTGCTCAGAGCAATTTGAACCACTTTTCACCCACATTTCCACTTGGGAACATACTGATACACCATGGCCAATAGGAGAAAAGGAACAAAGAAAGTAACAAAAGAAGAATGTCAGGTATTACTTCACAAAGATATCGTAATTACGACATATGCTTCTAAATTTTGAAACACTATAGATTCTGTTTTACATATAAGACTCTTTTCTTTATAATCAGTGCCAAAGAGATAATTAGCTCATTATATTTATAAAAAGAAACAGTTATTTTCCCAGCACAGAAAAAACAACAAAAAATACTAATATGTTGTTATAGCCTCCATTTTATTAGGTGGGCCGAGGAGGAAACTCCCATCGCTACGTAGAAACTTGAAGAGGTACTTTACAAATGTCGTCTTACCGTCCTGATAACACCGGTTCCCGTCAGATCACCAGAGTTAAGCAAGCACTGCCAGGCTTGACTAGCACTTTGATGGGCTAGCGTCTGGTCCTGCCGAGTGCCGTTGGTAAGCAGGGAGGGTGCACTCAGCCCTTGCGAGGCCAATTGAGGAGCTACTTGACTGAGAAGCAGCATCACCCGTCTCGTTTCCTACTCTGATTCCCTTAACATCACCTGATTTAATTCGACTTGATTCCATTACCCTTGTTTTGCTTTTGTTGATGTTCATCTTATTCCCACCTTTCAAGACCTTGTCCATTCCCTTCAACTGCTCTTCCAGGCCCTTTACTGTCTCTGACAGAAGTACAATGTCACAGGCAAACCTGAAAGTTTTTATTTCTTCTCCCTGAACTTTAATTCCTACTCCAAATTTTTCTTTCGTTTCCTTTATTGCTTGTTCAACGCACACATTGAATAAAATCGGGGATAAGCTACAACCCTGTCTCACACCCATTTCGTCCACTACCTCCCATTCACGTCCATCAACTTTTACAACTGCCTGCCTATAACTGTACAGGTTGTCGGCAGCCTTTCGCTCCCTGTAGTTTACCCCTGCAACCTTCATAAGTTCAAAGACAGAATTCTACTCAACACTGTCAAAAACTTTCTCTAAGTCTAGAAATGCTATAAATGTAGGTTTGCCTTTCCTTCGCCTGTCTTCTAAGGGTCAGTATTCCCTAGCGTGTTCCTACTTTGCTCAGGAATCCAAATTGATGTTCCTCGATGTCGGCCTCTATCAGTTTTTCCATTCTTCTGTAAAGGATTCGTGTTAGTATGTTGCAACCATGGTTAATTAAACTGATAGTTCGGTAATATTCACATCTGTCAGCACCTGCATTCTTTCAGATTGGAATTATCACATTCTTCGTTAATCTGGGGATAGTTCGCCTGTCTCATACATCTTGCTCACCAGATGGAATAGTTTTGTGTCGGTTTGTTACCCCAAAGTTCTCTCTCCTAGCTATTTCGGAATAATCTCCCACCCATTTCGCGATAATACAAAACGAGCTGCCATTCTTAGATATTTTTCGGTATCCTCAGTCAATCATATCTGGTAATGATACCATGCCGCACAGGAGTACTCTGGGAGATGACAGACAATTGCAGTGTCTCTAGAATGAAATTTTCACTCTACAGCGGAGTGTGCGCTGATATGAAACTTCCTGGCAGATTAAAACTGTGTGCCGGACCAAGACTCGAACTCGGGACCTTTGCCTTTCGCGGGCAAGTGCTCTACCGACTGAGCTACCCAAGCACGACTCACGCCCCGTACTCACAGCCTTAATTCCGCCAGTATCTCGTCTCCTACCTCCCAAACTTTACAGAAGCTCTCCTGTGAACCTTGCAGAACTACTGGCGGAATTAAGGTTGTGAGTACGGGGCGTGAGTCGTGCTTGGGTAGCTCAGTCGGTAGAACACTTGCCCGCGAAAGGCAAAGGTCTCGAGTTCGAGTCTCGGTCCGGCACACAGTTTTAATCTGCCAGGAAGTTTCATATCAGCGCACACTCCGCTGTAGAGTGAAAATTTCATTCTAGAAACATCCCCCAGGCTGTGGCTAAGCCATGTCTCCGCAATATCCTTTCTTCCAGGAGTGCTAGTTCTGCAAGGTTCGCAGGAGAGCTTCTGGGAAGTTTGGAAGGTAGGAGACGAGGTATTGGCGGAATTAAGGCTGTGAGTACGGGGTGTGAGCCGTGCTTGGGTAGCTCAGTCGGTAGAGCACTTGCCTGCGAAAGGCAAAGGTCCCGAGTTCGAGTCTCGGTCCGGCACTCAGTTTTAATCTGCCAGGAAGTTTCAAGTGCAGTGTAGACAGTCTATTTAGTAGATCAGTTGCGTCTTTTAAGTGTTCTGATACTAAAACGCAGTCTTTCGTTTGGCTTCCTAACAAAGTTTTCTATGTGATCATTCCAGTTCAAGATGTTCATAATTGTAATTCCTAGGTATTTAATTTAATCGACAGCCCTTAAATTTGTACGACATAGTGTGTAAGCGAAATTTGAATGATTCCTTTTAGAACTCATGCGTATGACCTCACATACTTTCTTGTTTAGTGAAACTTACTACTTTCTGCACCATGCATATATCTTGTCTAAACCATTTTGCAGTTTGTTTTGATTTTCTGGTGACTTTTCTATGTGGAAAACGACACGATCAACTGGAAACAATTTAAGAGGGCTGCTCATACGAGTTGTGTGCTGAAGCCTTTATACATGTTATGAAGAGCAAGGGGCCTGTAACACTTCCTTGTCTAACGTCAGGTATCACTTGTGTTTAATGGATGACTCCGTCAGTTACTACAAACAGTGACTTATATAACAGAAAGTAATCACGAATCCTGTAACACAATTGCAACGATAATCCACAGGTACGTAATTTGTTTATTCCCATTGTGAGGAATCACATCAAAGGCCTTCTGGAAATCTAAAAAGATGGATAATGTTAACACAACTGGCTGTAGTCAATTTGGACTTACCTTCGGAGAGAATC
Source organism: Schistocerca piceifrons (assembly GCF_021461385.2). Taxonomy (NCBI): domain Eukaryota; kingdom Metazoa; phylum Arthropoda; class Insecta; order Orthoptera; family Acrididae; genus Schistocerca; species Schistocerca piceifrons. Next base: position 381,427,012 of record NC_060139.1, read on the forward strand.
AAGCACGTTTGCTGATGTTCCGGCGTGCCAGAGTGCTTCAGGGACTTCAGTACTTCTGCTTATAAGAAGGAGAAACCTGATAAACAAAAAGAGATAATTTATTCTTAAACTAAATCCCGTAGAAAATAAATCAGTATAAGATCTATTAGGATTTATGCTGTATCAGTTGTGTAGAAAATTCAACTTAATCCCCTCAGCAGCAAAGCAGCTAGATGTATTCGTTTTTAATTAACAATTTTTTATCGATTAGCTCAAAACGACATTACATCCACGAACATGTGTCGTTAAGAATGACCTACTTGCAAAACAGCAAATAGAAAACATCTTTTGTTGATCGTATTGTAGTTAAGGATAAAACGTGCACATTGTGACCCATGTGTCAAATGCATGTCTGTCTTATTTTCCCTTGCACAGACACGATGTGCTCGGTTGTATTCGTTTTAGTACTGTACTAGTGAAAAATGAAAACAGATCAAGCCTGAGAACGTAAAGTAAAAAACTGTCACATCAAATAAGCTATTTCGACTACTAAAAAACTACAGCGATATGTGAGTACAAGACCAACCTAAGTCGTACGGATTACTAAGCAGTAAGCTTCTGCTTTTTGTTGTAAATGACCCAGAACTACGCAAGATACGTCCATAACATTATCCAGCTATTTCAGTCGCCGTTCCTGAAACGCCTGTGAGGTAAGCTCACGTTAACCAACCAGCTCTCCAACAAGACAAAAAATAAAAACACCTACAGCCGTCCTTATGATTTTATTTTATTTTGTCGCTACCAGTTTCAACGATTAATTGTGTCATACTCAGGCTGTTTTGATGCGGTACAGGTTGACACGATCGCCATGCATCATAACCCATCAGTTGCCAGCATTACTGGATTCGCAGATAATGTGTCAGCACTCAAACCATCAACTGCCAACACGAATCCAGTAATGCTGGCAACTGATGGGTTATGCATGTGGATCGTATCAACCTGTACCGCATCAAAACAGCCTGAAGATGACACAATGAAGCGTTGAAACTGGTAGCGACAAAATAAAACAAAATCATAAGGACAGCTGTAGGTGCTTTTATTTTTTGTCAAGATAGTAACGGCCGTCGTCCCAGAGACCTCTTACTAAAAGGATGGACATACAAAAACTCTCCAACACGTTCGTCAAACTCTCCTGGACAGCACAGTCATCAGAATTACGACTCAACATCGGTTGAGGAGTTACATGACATGCATGTTACTCAGTAAACTTTCCCGCTTCGCTGACGTAAGTTACAACTTCTTCCGCTAGAGGGCTCCGAAATGTTGTGTGTATCAAGGTTGTGTGCATCTTACCTACGTTGCTGTGTGAGAAACAGTGTGCTGTATCGAGTTTCTAACCGCCGAAAACGTAATCCAATTGAAATCCGTAGAATAATGAAAGTTTTTTACGCTGATGGTTGTATCGACATTAGTAACGTGCGATATTGAGTTGTTCAGTTCCTAATGACGGCAACAGTGCTGCTAACCTCAACTTGATCCAATACGATTTTCATCTGTTTCAAAAACTTAAGAAAACACCTCCGAGAACTTAACTTTGATGGTGATGAAGTGGTGCAAGCAGAGTTGGGGCTGTAGTTCCGTCAACCGTGATAGTATCAATAAACTGGTCTCTCGTTGGGAGAAATGAATTCATCGCCAGGATGACTCTGTTGAGAAAAATGAATCTGTAGAAATGATGAATAAATATGTAAAATGTTAATATTGTTTATTTTATTTGAAAAACGTCTAAGACTTTTCATATAAAATATTCGAAGGCTTTACTTTCCATTACACCATCGTACCATCTGTTAAGCATGTGTGGGATATGCTGCGACAGTGTCTGGCGCGGCTTGCTTTGTCGATAACGTCCCTTGTACAGTCACTATAACAGGTGGAAGTAGCGTGGAATACCAGCTCTCAAAATAGTTTCCCGCACGTCTCTGTACACGAATGTAGAACAACACTGTAGCCAGAGGTGACAGCACAAGATACTGTTACTGTCTGTCAATCCTTTCTCATTCATCTGGCCCAGTGATTATGACAGTACAGCCGGCCGCGGTGGTCTCGCGGTTAAGGCGCTCAGTCCGGAACCGCGCGACTGCTACGGTCGCAGGTTCGAATCCTGCCTCGGGCATGGATGTGTGTGATGTCCTTAGGTTAGTTAGGTTTAAGTAGTTCTAAGTTCTAGGGGACTGATGACCACAGAAGTTAAGTCCCATAGTGCTCAGAGCCATTTGAACCATTTATGACAGTACATAGTGTACAGTCTGTATAATATGTGAAAAACTTGGTAAAGTGTGTTCAGTTTTCATTTCCTAATACTATATTAATTTCCAATTCATGTATGCGACGTCAAGTAAAATGGCCTTTTCGCTGACAAACATACCAATTCTGGGAGAAAGCAATTTAAAAAAAAACGCCTCTCAGAATACGATACTTATCAGTTTTTTGTGACACTACTTGCTCACATAGCTCAAATTATTGGCTGAATGCAACATATTGTACATTGATAACATACACGATCTAAAAAAAGGGTAGGACGAGCGCATATAACTTACAGCAGATGTAAATAAACCATTTCTGTAACAGTGTACTGTAAAATAAAGTTTTTAAAATTATCAGGATATTAGAGCTGTTGTATCCGCAAAGAAAGTGATTCCCACATTGACACGAGTGACAGTAATGAAGACGTAAAAAGGTAAGGGCTTACTGAAGAGAGAGTAATTCAGGAGTGCAACTACTGGTTATTGCATATTTTTAAGAAGTAATGAAGCGAGTGAATTAAAAGTTCATCTTAACAATAGCGAAAGTGCGAAGGAGACATAATGTTAATGTTCGCTGACAACTCTCATTAGCGAAGCTGCAGAATAAGTAATGAATTCAGATTATTGACAAAGCAGAAGTCACACACAAATGAATGGACAAAATATTTGACAGGATGAACTGTAGCATTAATACTCAGGTATAAAGGGGCGATGCAAATATAAAAACTAGCATCGACGCTAGTGACATTTCAGAAAAGATTGCTCTGCTATCTGGTTTTGGAAAGTTCTAAGAACATCTAGGCTTCTGCTTCATTATACTGTTCTAATTATCACTACTGATATTATTATTGTTCGGCACATATATCATCTAGTCAAGACAGCAGCTATTAGAACAAATTAAACTAACTTGTATTTTGCTTATTCTTGGTTATCCGAAGCAAATTTCGTATATGTAGGCGACAGAATTTTTCTGGGAAAGGTGAAATCCAAGCACTAAACAACGAAAGTTTCTGTGCTGAATATGATTGGAAACCATATACACAACATTTACGCTTTCTTTGACATGATCCTGGTATTACAGTATGACATCGTCCAGGATTAACAGAATTTTTGAAAGTGTTTAATCGCACTTGTCGTACAAGATAATCGTCGGCAGGTAACTGTACGCAGTACCGAACATTTGGTATTGTAAGCCTCCATGATATTAACAGTCCGAAGAACAATTAAAACTGCAGTGGAAAAATACTTTCTGAAGATCATTTCAGCTTCATAAAGGATAGAGGGACTACCGTCATGACTAAAATGAATCACAGTAAACGAAGAGGAAGAATCCCTTCAATGGTTCCACTGACGTTCAGAAGGAATTTGTTAGGTTGAGATAAAAATGACTGTTCCAGTGCTGAGAAATATAGCCACCGAAGACATACATGGAAATTGCACAAATATGAATAGATATTCTGAGCTCTAGTGGCAACCGGCCACCGGATAAAAAACACCGACATTGTCACTTAAAAGTAATTTCATTTTGTTTTGGTATTTCCTTTATTGTAATTTTCTTTCTTCATTCATACTAATTTCGCACTCAGTGCCCACGAATTCAACGCCGACCCCTTGATATATGCTGAAATCACTGGTGATGTGTTGTAAGGCAGTTATAAGGGGACCCACCGTTTAAAGCGTTGACTCAGAACCACGGGGTGAAACTACGCACTTTTCACCTTAGTTGTTCATTGCCAGAGGTAAACCAGGTGATAAGTGACAAAAGCTCCTGAAGGATGCACCCTGCGGGAAGCAGTACCTAGATGATGATGATGGTGATGGCAGCAAGGCGTTGGCTCCTACGTCGAATAGTAGAGTGGTAACATGTGGAGATAGTGGTCCTGCCAGTCAGGTGGCGTAAGGTCATCTCTTTGAACGGAGATTACGTAACCAAAAGAGTGGAAGAAAATATGGTGTACTGGGATCCTGAATAAAGCCAACCTGCTTACAGAAGGAAAATACACTACTGGCCATTAAAATAGCTACACCAAGAAGAAATGCAGATGATAAACGGATATTCATTGGACAAATATATTATACTAGAACTGACATGCGATTACATTTTCACGCAATTTGGGTGTATAGATCCTGAGAAATCAGTACCCAGAACAACCACCTCTGGCCGTAATAACGGCTTTGATACACCTGGGCATTGAGTCAAACAGAGCTTGGATGGCGTGTACAGGTACAGCTACCCATGCAGCTTCAACACGACACCACAGTTCATCAAGAGTAGTGCCTGGCGTATTGTGACGAGACAGTTGCTCGGCCACCATTGACCAGACATGTTCAATTGGTGAGAGATCTGGAGAAGGTGTTGGCCAGGGTAGCAGTCGAACATTTTCTGTATCCAGAAAGGCCGGTACAGGACTTGCAACGTGCGGTGGTGCGTTATCCTGATGAAATGTAGGGTTTCGCAGGGATCGAATGAAGGGTAAAGCCATGGGTCGTAACACATCTGAAATGTAACGTGCGTCAATGCGAATAAGAGGTGACCGAGACGTGTAACCAATGGCACCCCATACCATCACTCCGGGTGATACCCCAGTATGGCGTTGACGAATACACGCTTGCAATGTGCGTTCAGCGCGATGTCGCCAAACACGGATGCGACCGTCATGATGCTGTAAACATAACCTGGATTCATCCCAAAAAAGACGTTTTGCCGTTCTTGCACCCAGGTTTGTCGTTGAGTTCACCATTGCAGGCGCTCCTATCTGTGATGCAGCGTCAAGGGTAACCGCAGCCGTGGTCTCCGAGCTGATAGTCCATGCTGCTGCAAACGTCGTCGAACTGTTCGTGCAGATGGTTGTCGTCTTCCAAACATCCCCATCTGTTGACTCAGGGATCGAGACATGGCTGCACGATCCGTTACAGACATGCGGATAAGATGCCTGTCATCTCGACTGCTAGTGATACGAGGCCGTTGGGATCCAGCACGACATTCCCTATTACCCTCCTGAACCCACTGATCTCATATTCTGCTAACAGTCATTGGATCTCGACCAACGCGAGCAGCAATGTCGCGATACGATAAATCGCAATCGCGATAGGCTACAATCCGACCTTTATCAAAGCCGGAAAAGTGATGGTATGCATTTCTCCTCCTTACACGAGGCATCAGAACAATGTTTGACCAGGCAACGCCGGTGAACTGTTGTTTGTGTGTGACAAATCGGTTGGTAAATTTCCTCACGTCAGCACATTGTAGGTGTCGCCACAGGCGCCAACCTTGAGTCAATGCTCTGAAAAGCTAATCATTTGCGTATCACAGCATCTTCTTCCTGTCGGTTAAATGTCGCGTCTGTAGCACGTCATCTTCGTGGTGTAGCAATTTTAATGGCCAGTAATGTATGTTGCATTACTTATTGAACGCCTCTCGTATTTTAAGGAGGTCCGGTAAATGTAACATAAGGAAATACTTGTGGACATGGTCTTTGTAGGCTACTTTATCGTGCCGTAAGATACTGACACAGACTTTTGTACCACGCGTGACTGAAATGTATATGCGAAGACGTGCCCAGTTAGCCACATTTGTGTAAACATCACTGCAACTGCGAGAAACCTGAGCATGGAAGAAAATTTTTTTTTTTTTAAAAAAAAAGGAAAGTCTGGGAAGCGTTTGCGTAACACCAAATGGACGATGTGCGGTGGTCATTTTTCAGAGTTTAGGGCTAACGCCTGAGCGACTGGAGTCGGGCCAACGAGACCGGCAGCAAGTGGCCTGGCGGCGGCGCTCGAGCGGCTAAACTACTGTGCGCGCCCTAAATCAGAGGGACCGGGCCGGTCAGCAGGGCGGAGGCCGTGCCCGTGGCAGGCAGCCCGCCAGCGCACGCACGCACCGTCCTGCGCTCTGCGCCCTGCCGCTCTGAAATATTGGCCACGAGCCGGGCCGGCGCGGCGCAAAACTCCGCTGCTGCTGCTGCTGTTCGAGCTGGCAACATGCTCCCCATGCTGAATACATTCCCCTTCCGTGGTTGCCACCACAGTGGGTGAAGTCAATGTCATCACAGGATGTGGAACGGCGTTCGGGGAGGAAAGCACAGTGACGTCGCAGCCAAAAAAGTAATTCTACCGTCACTGGGTGTTGCCTGGGCTTCCGAGCGTAGTCTTAGCGACTGAAAAAAAAGGACAGGTGACGTCCTTATATGTTGTTGTTGTGGTCTTCAGTCCTGCGAATGGTTTGATGCAGCTCTCCATGCTACTCTATCCTGTCCAAGCTTCTTCGTCTCCCAATACCTACTGCAACATACATCCTTCGAAATCTGCTTAGTGTATTCGTCTCTTGGACTCCCTCTACGATTTTTACCCTCCACGCTGCCTTCCAATACTAAATTGGTGATCCCTTTGTAACGCCGGAAATGCATATCCTCCTATTTCCATCTATTGTACGATAAATTTTTTTCCTTATTTTGTTACCTGAAGATATGACATTTCTGTGTCTTTATATATTGTAATTGTGTTACTATTTGTATATATATTTATTTATGCATTAATGTCGATGTATAATTGGTTTGTTTTGTAAATACTATTTGTATTTTTACGCTGGGTCTTGCCTAGGGAAAGCTATGCTATCGAACGATTACATCGATAGGTCGTGTGGAGAACCAAAGTGTTTAGGATCTTTGGTAGTGTGAACTTGGCCGCGTGGAGCGCGGGCAGAGGAGAGTCTGGCGGGAGTAGGGCGGTGGAGCAGGTGTGTTATGTGACACTCCCGCGAGTTGCCGCGATTTCGGGGTTTGGCAGCATGTAATTGCGCTCGACTTGCCATGATAGTTTCTGACACAGTGTCGCGGACGGGAAGCATTAGCTGGCGCACATCAAGAGCCCGTTTCGCCTGGTGACCGTGGCGAGAAGAAGGCGCGCCAACATCCAGCTTCTGCAACAGCGACGGCCGACAATGAATGACTGTCGCCACGTCTCCGATCGACGACTGCAAACCTTCAATCAACCAACAGGGAGACTAAAAGCACGTAAAGTTTTAGAACTGTATGGCAGACCTCAGCTTTTCAAACTGTTACAACACAAAATTACAGAAACTTAGCATGAACCTTTGTTGCTCATTGTCCCAATTGCATTACCAAACAGGGTCCCTTCCTTTTCTGGAATGAGCCCGAGTGCCGTTGAAATTCATACGCCAGCATTAAAGTAATATCATTCCATTTCACTACTTTAATTTCAAAGTTCAGTTAAAGTATTCATAGCTGACTACAATATGTAGATTACACAAGCAGAAACTAAGAGTGCGAGTTTTGTTACCATATTTTAGCTTACCTGTGACTGCAGTTCAGCTTGGTACATACTAAATTTTGCTATTGTTCATTGTTCAGAATCATTTAATTCAAGTTCAAAGTTAAATGTCTTATTTCTAAATAGCGTAGATTCAAGTATTTTTGAAATGATGTTGAGGTAGCCCAAGACTAACCTTATTTTATTGAATTTCGTAGTGCTTCAGAAACAAAGCTCACTATTAATTTCAGTCACTAAATTAACTTTCAATTTTCCGGTTTTATTAATTCTTTTGCTAAATTAAGTCAGAGTGTAGCGAAATTTATTACTTCTCACAAACATTCAGTTTTCACACAGCACGTGTCAACCTTCAGTTGCCACGCCTTTAGTGCTAATTATATGTGCATTAATCTTTCATTTTCAGTTATTATAGTAGTTGTCCATAGGACTGGCGACCGTAATTTTCCCCAAATCTCAAAATCTAATTAACGCTAATTAATTGTTAACGTAACGACCGCACCTTTACTTTCTTTATTAATTTTACCCTTTTTTCAAAATTAATTCCACCAATTCCAACCGATCCCTTCTTCTAGTCAAACTGTGCCACAAACTCCTCTTCTCGCCAATTCTATTCAATACCTCCTCATTAGTTATGTGATATACCCATCTAATCTTCAGCATTATTCTGTAGCACCACATTTCGAAAGCTTCTATTCTCTTACTGTCCAAACTATTTATCGTCCATGTTTCACTTCCATACATGGCTACATACTTTCAGAAACGACTTCCTGGCACTTAAATCTATACTCGATGTTAACAAATTTCTCTTCTTCAGAAACGCTTTCCTTGTCATTGACAGTCTACATTTTATATCCTCTCTACTTCGACCATCATCAGTTATTTTGCTCCCCAAATAGCAAAACTCCTTTAATACTTTAAGTGTCTCATTTCCTAATCTAAAACCCTCAGTATCACCCGATTTAATTCGACTACATTCCGTCATCCTCGTTTTGCTTTTGTTGAAGTTCATCTTATATCATCCTTTATAAGAACTGCAAAAGAACGGATTCGCAAAATTACAGACCACTATCCCCAACATCGGTTTGCTGCAGAATCTTTGATCATTTTCTCAGTAAGAACACATTTTTTTTAGTCCTCGAAGTTTACGTCTACGAATCAGTATGGTTTTAGAAAGCATCGCTCATGTGAAACTCAGCTTGCCCTTTTCTCATATGACAGGCTGCGAACCATCGATGGAGGGCAACAGGCAGATTTCATATTCCTTGGTTTCGGAAAAGCGTTTGACACGGTGTCCGATTGTATTTTCCCAGATATGTAAGTAGCTCGTAGACTTTCTAAGTAACAAAACCCACTATGATGTCCTCGACGATAGGTGTTCACCAGAGACTAGTGTATCTTCAGGAGTGCCACAGGGAAGGGCAGAAAAATGTAAGTTAATGCGGATGAGCAGGAAAAACAAACGCATAATGTTCGGATACAGCATTAGTAGTATCCTGCCTGACTCAATCACTTCATTTAAATATCTGGGCGTAACGCTGCAGAAAGATAGGGAATGAAATGAGCATATGAGAATTGTGGTAGGGATGGCAAGTGGTCGACTTCGGTTTATTGGGAGAATTTTGGGAAAATGCGGTTCATCCGTAAAGGCGACCGCGAATAGGACGCAAGTGCAACCTACTCTTGAATACTGCTCGAGTCTTTGGGACCACGCCAGGTCGGATTATACGAACTCATCGAAGTAATTCGGGGGCGGAGAGCTATATTTATTACCGACAAGTTCGAACAAAACGCAAATGTTATGGAGGTACTTTGGATACTCAATTTGGAATCCCTGGGGGAAAGGTGAATTCTTTTCGAGGAGCACTAACCGAGAAAATTTAGAGAATCAGCATTTGAAGTTGACTGCAGAACGATTCTACGGTCGTCAACGTACATTTCGGTAAGGCCCACGAAGATAAGATACGAGAAATTTGGGCTCATACGGAGGAACATAGGTAGTCGTTTTCTCTCGCTCTTTTACCGAGTCGAATACGAAAGGAAATGACTGGTAATGGTACTCGGTGCCCTCCGCCACGTACCGTATGGCTTGCGCACAATGTATGTAGATATGATAATTTGGCAGTGATTGTCATTTTTACTGACGATTATCGTGCTACTCCAAGAGATTTCGGGATTGTAGCCGGGTGATGAACAGATTGTCCTAAATGTGGAGATATTAAATTTAATGCAGATGCATACGGGGAAAAACTTTAATATTCGAATAAAGTGTTAATAGGGCACTGCCTGACACAGTCACTCGATTTAACATCTAAGTGAAGGATTCTAACGTACTGTTGCGGTATTCAGTCCAAAGTCTACTTTGATGCAGCCAACGACGTAGCCAGGACTTCGTCAAAGTGGGGTGGAGGGTCTGATTTGTTAAAGAGGACCTTAAAGATTCTTGTGTTTTTCAGTTATTCTTAAAATTTGCACAAAGAAAGATAAATCATTTTATTTGACAACGATGTCAGGTTTTCATAAAGTGTAGATGTAATCTCCTAACCTAGGAGTGCTGTATTTTAGCAAACCACTAAGAAGCAGTTTCACTCTAAAAGGGCATTTTACACTCTTCTTCTTTCAGTCTGGATTTGAGCTGATGAAGTGATCAGGAACTGACGAGTGCTAATTTTTTGGGACACCGTGATTATTACCGGTAGGGCTTTTGAAATAAAGAGGTCTTTGTTCGACAGACAATCTAGAATAATTTTTGGTGGCGAAAATGCAAAGGATCTGGAGTTATTCAGCTTTATACTTTCCAAAGTTTCCTCATTTAAGTATGCATCTCGCATTTCTTGCAATGTAAGAAAAATCATTTTCTGCATTAAAGAACGTCCCGACAGACAAATGCTTGAGTATAATGTGGGGAACTTTGATTATTATTTATTTATCATATGGCTTTTAGTGCCGGGAGTCTCCAAAGAGATGTTCGGCTCGCCCTGGATGTAGCTCTTTTCAGTCAAGCAGAGGGGCTGCATCTTTAGGGAACTGGAATCTTTCAGGAAAAGAAGGTATTCAGACGGAATTAGCTGTGGCCTTTGGTGAGGTCAACCCCGGCATTTGCCTAAATTGAATATGGGAAACCATAGAAAACCATTTTCAAGATTATTGGAGAATGCATTCAAACCACCTTGCCTCCCGAATCCAGGGATTGCTAGCTCAGTGGCCCAACATGCAGAGTTTCCCAAAGTAGGTGGAGACTTTGGAAAAACTGGTTGTTGTCCGTAGTTTTAAAATAAAATGCATCACAACAAGAGACTGAATTTTGACATTGCATGTTTTTCCTTTAATTGTGCATGTCTAGTAATCTGATAGTGCATGAATGCCTGCATATTTTAAGATTTAATTGTGTGCGGAATTACTGACTTTAGTTATAACAGCATCACGAGGGGGAAAATAGATTTTGGATGAAAGAGGGAGGGAGCGATGCAGAGCGCGGTCGACTCGGACGAATTCAAGCAGCCCGCTGAAAAAATCTTTTAGAAACGAACGAAATATAGAATGTGCTGTTATACCAAACCCCATCATTTAGTATCGGAACTGATTTTCATAACTGAGTACCACACAGGCGACCACATTGGGCGATATTTTGCCCTTTGGCCTCCTACTAACGATAGGCTATTGAGTAAACTTTTTTAAAGCAATGCAACGACCGCCGTTTGGGCGATATTTTTGTTGATCAACGACACAGGCAAATCCAAGTGCATTTTTATGCACTGATTTTAATTTAACGTTATTTATAAAGATATTTACCGCTCCGCAGCATTGTGACAATAAACTGCTGTAGATAGGTAACTGGACTATTATAGTAATGCATAAATACTTTTAACTTACCGTAATACAAGCGAATGAATCAAAATCATTTTCCTCTTCCTTCTCGTTACGAACTTAACCACAAATAGAAAGTATCACAACAGCACACAGCACAAAAACAATAAACGGTAGTGCTTACATTAACAAAACAACAGCTGTGCTCAAACAAGATGGGCGATAGCCGATAGTACTATAGATGTATAAATAGTTTAAATCTATCGTTGGCCTAGCTGATTCTCGATAGTGATTAATCTTTTTCATCGTATGATTGAAAATCAAGTTTTAGTGACTCTCGTGCCACGGCGGCTGCCGTCGAGTAGGCGCGGCCATTGCCCAGTGTGAAGTAATCTGAAGCTAAATGTTGGAGCGTCCTCGGTCCCATTCCAAATTCTACTGTGACCCTTGATGACCCATCTGCAATGTACCTTGTGTCAGAGGTCATGTGGTTGGTTGATATCCTTCCTGCCCCTGGTAGGTATCAGCACCCAGAGGTGCCTAGGTATTGAACAGGTACGTGGACCTCAAGTGGCCCTGTTGCTGGCTTCTGTGTTGAAGCTCAGTGCTGGCACCACCATGCGATGTGGTGATGTCAGAAGACAGGCTACACGTCGTCGCTCTTCCGTGCCAGCCTTGGCTATTGCACATTCAGCTGCATCTTGGATTCCAACTGACGTTTGTCCCGCCAACTCCCCGGCTGCACGCCCATGTGAGTTTTAGTGACTCTCATGCCACGACGGCTTGCCAGCGAGTAGGCGCGGCCATTGCCCAACGTAAAGTCTGAAGCTAAATGTTGGAGCGTCCTCGGTCCCATTCCAAATTCTACTGTGACCCTTGATGACCCATCTGTAATGTACCTCGTGTCAGAGGTCATGTGGTTGGTTGATCTCCTCCCTGCCCCTGGTAGGCATCAGTACCCAGAGGTGCCTAGGTATTGAACAGGTACGTGGACCTCAAGTGGCCCTGTTGCTGGCTTCTGTGTTGAAGTTCAGTGCTGGCACCACCATGCGATGTGGCGTTGTCGGAAGACAGTCAGTTTGTCCACCAATAGATGGTAGGCAGGGAGCAGCATAAAGTAGACCAGGTGTAGATCATCATCTCGAGTACATATTTGTCGAGTTCACAGACTGTGCTAGAGTATCTATGACATAGATTCACTATAGCATCATAACTATGGAATCGAGTGGATCGAGCCCAATGATCAACTCATGACGAGAGTTGGAGAGCTGGAATGTTTAAATGGAGCAAGAGTGGGGCTAGGATACGAGACTCAGTTCATAATGACCGCACGTGTCCTTATTCTGCTACATCCACTTAACAGGCTGTTAACTGCTGTGTCAGTTTCTCGCTGTGTGCGCTTGTCAGAGAGGCAGGGTTCCTTGCAACATGCCTTACAAGCTAACAAATACGCCTGTCTCACTTCCTTTGGTCTTCTATCGGAGCCTCCCTTTTGCTGAACGCATGTACTCCTCAGCAGATAGTGTTGTAATGTGTTGTCGACCTGACCGAGGTTGCAACATACTGCCCGCTTCCTGCTACCACCTCTGTCTCTGGCATGACTTGAGTTTGTCTGGGGCAATGTCAGTGAGTTTTAATAAAATTTTCTAATTTCTACCCATACTATTCCGTACTGTATTAGCACTGTCTATTCCATTCATCTGCTCTTCCAAGTCCTTTTCTGTCTCTGCCAGAATTACACTGTCATTTGAAAATGTTGAAGTTTTTATTTCTTCTCCCTGAACGTTAATGCTTGTCCAGATCTCTCCTTGGTTTGCTTCACTGCTTCTTCAATGTACAAATTGAATAACATCGGGTATAGGCTACAACCTTGTCATTACCTTCCCAACTATGGCTTCCCTTTCACATCCTTCGACTCTTATAACTGCTCTCTGGTTTCTGTACAAGCTGTAAATAACTTTTCACTCTCTGCGTTTAATCCCTGCTACCTTCAAAATTTCAAAGACTGTCAACATGTGTCAAAACTTTCCCTAAAACTGTAGATGCTATGAACGTAAGTTACATCTCTCAATTTCTTCTAGGATAAGTCGTGGGCTCAGTGTTGCATTGCATTGTATTTCCCGGGGACCAAACTGATCTCCCTCAATGTTGGCTTCTATCAGTTTCCTCCAGTCTCCTCGAAACAATTCATGTCAATATTTTGCAAGCATGGTTTATCCAACTGACAGTTTGGTAGTATTTATACCTGCCAGACCCTTTCTTCTTTGGAATAGGAATTGTCACATTCTTCTTGAAGTGTGAGGATATTTCGCACACCAGATGAAATAATTTTGCCATGGGTGGGTCTCCTAAGTATGTCAATAATTTGGAGGGTATCTCGTCTACTTTAGAGGCCTTACTTTCTACTTAAGCCTTTTGGTGTTTTGTCATATTCTACTTGCAGTGCCATACCTACCATCTTATCTTCATCTACGTCCTCTTCCATTTCTATAACACTGCCTTTAGGTTCATCTTCCTTGTGCAGACCTTGTATATACTCCTTCCATCTTTCAGCTTCCCCGTCTTTGCTTAGTACTGGCTTGCGATCTGGGCTTTTGATATTCACACATCTGCTGCTCTTTCCTTCAAATGTCTCTTTAATTTTCTTGTAGGCAGCTTCTAGCCTGCCCCTAGTTATGCATGCCTCTACAATCTAGCATTTGCTCCCTAACTACTCCTGCTTAACTACTTTGCACTTTCCGTCATATCTAATTTTTAGATGCCTGTTTTCGTTATGCGTGGTTCAGTTGCTACATTTTTATATTTCTTCTTTTCTCGAGTTGAATTCAATATCTCCTCAGTTATCCAATGACTTCTAATAAGAGCCCTGTTGCCTTCCCTATTTCATCTCTCAAGGCTCCCCATTCCACTTCTATTGTATTCCTTTCCCCTGTTTCAGTTCAAAGTTGCCAAATGCTCGCTCTGAAACATTCAAACACCTCTAGTTGTTTCAGTTTATCAGGATCCTATCTCCTTAAATTCCTACCTTTTCGCAATTTATTCAGTTTTAATCTACATTTCATAGCCATTAACTTATGTCAGAGTCCACATCTGCAAGTGGAAATATTTTGGAGTCTAAAATATAGATTTTAAATCTGTGTCTTAACACTATAAAATCAGTATGAAAACATCCAGTGTCCTCAGGTTTCTTCCTCGTATACAAACTTCTTTCATAATTATAAAATCAGGCGTTAGCGACGATTAATTTATGCTCTGTGCAAAATTCTACCAGGCAGCTTCCACTTTCATTCTTTTCCCTTAGTCCATGTTCTCCCATTATTTTTCTTTCCTTTCATTTTCGTACAACCTAATCCAGTCAGCAACCACCAACTTTCGTCTTCTTTATCTCATCATACATTCATTCACTCTCTTCAGAATCTATGGAGGTAGTTGGCGTATGAACTCGTACTACTATAATAAGTGTCGACGTTGTGTCTGTCTTGGCTACGACAATGCGTTCTCTATTCTGTTCTTAGTAGTTTACCCACATTTGTATTTTGTTATTCATTATTCGGCCTACTCCTGCATTACTGCTATTCAATTTTCTGTAGATAACCCTGTAACGACCTGAGCATAAGTCCTGTTATTTCTTCCACCGCATTTCACTAAATCGCGCTATATGTTGCAAAGCTCCAGCAGTGGAACGAGGACGTAAGTTCGGTCGTAGGAAAGCCAAATGCTAGATCTCGGTTTATAGGGGTAATTCTAGGATAGTATAATTTATCGTTAAAGGAGATCGTATACAGAACATCTGTGAGGCCCATTCTTGAGACCTGCTCGAATGTTTCGGATTCCCACCAAGTCGGATAACAGAAAAAACTGGAGCAATTCAGAGGTGTTCTACTATATTTATTACTGATCGCTCCAATCAACACGCGATAATTACAGAGATGCTCCATCGAGTCAAATGTCTATTCCTGGAAGTACTATTGGGGAAGATTAGAAAATTGTCATTTACCAGAGACAGCAGAAAGATTCTACTGCAATCGATGTACATCGCGCGTAACAGCCGCGAACACAAAAGAAGTCAGGAAGCGTAAAGAAGCGCGTAAACGCTCGCTTTCCTATCGCACCGTTTGTGAGTACTACACGAAAGACAATAATTAACAACGGCACAAGGTCCTCTTCACTGGTTTGCGGAGTATATATGTAGACGTAGACTTTTTTCTTTAATTTTCCAGCTGACAACCAGGCAGCCATCTCTAGATGAATTTTACGACTACAGATTAATGGTATAGATCGGTACACTTACACCAGTAATTGGTGTCGTGACACATCCGCATATGTCTCAGCTGTATGACCGTAATCGTCTTCATTTTTTGTCAATAATCATTTTGTGTTTCTACGGGCAGACGGATTTTTCGAGATACTGATCAGTACCTTTCAGCCAAATATCAGG
Source organism: Schistocerca piceifrons (assembly GCF_021461385.2). NCBI lineage: Eukaryota > Metazoa > Arthropoda > Insecta > Orthoptera > Acrididae > Schistocerca > Schistocerca piceifrons. The sequence goes on from NC_060139.1 coordinate 381,442,825, forward strand.
TGAGATGTTGGTAGACTTACCAGTTCCGCCATTTGACTTACATTCATGGGAAACCACCCTGTAACGTGCAGGGGAACCACCCGCGTCTACCTTTCCCCCCATTTGAGGCGCGCCGGCGCATGCATAACGGTCAGAGTACATTCACACTCTCTGTAGAACTGTGCGCCCGAGGGGTTAAGGCACGGTCATCAAATTTATAAATTCACCTGTCGCTGAACCTGGCAAGAAGCGTAAAATTTTGCCTGCCCGAAAAAGTCACAGAAAAGACCATGTCACATGCTTTTCACCAATTGAAAGGCGCCTTGCTGGTCAACAAGTGGTTCCGCTATATATATTTCCAAAGATTCCTTGATAATCGAATCTCAATGAACTTCCTCAAGATTTCCGTATCAAAATAATTCAAGGGATGTCCCATGGACCCACAAGACACAGCTATGGTTAAAATGCAGGGCTACGAAAACTGCGTGTGTCTATCACCTTCCACAAAATTTGCTATCATAATTTCTGATAATGGGTGACGATAAGTAAACATACATAGTTCTACATACGGAATATTAAAATTGTGAATTTAACTTTTTTTTCCTTTCACTGGAAAGGAAACTCATTGTACCACGTAAAAAAGTAACCGTTCACACATCCACCGCAATACATTTAGAGAAAGCACGAGAAACGTAAATCTGGATGTCCGGACTGAGATTTTATCTCCCTCTTTCCGAACCCGAGTACTGCGTCTTAATCACTGCGCCGTCTCGCTCTATTCTAAAATAAGAAAAGACACATGCTAATGAAAGAAACGTAAGATACCACAACTGCGAACTATTGTCCAACCCAACAGCAGATTTACCTACCGAATGCGTTAAGATCAATGTGCAGCCACTTAAAACACTATCACATCGGGAGGCAAATCTCGAACTACTAAAGAAGGAGTCTCGGAGAAATCTACATATTTAATTATGGTAAACACGTTCTGGAAAGCTGAACAGAAGTTGATACTTGTCGTCCTTGTCGACCTTACAACCATTCCATCCATCTAACAACCAAGAGATTGTTCAAATGGCTCTGAGCACTAAGGGACTTAACATCTGAGGTCATCGGTCTCCTAGAACTTAGAACTACACTACTGGCCATTAAAATTGCTACACATAAAAGAAATGCGGATGATAAACGGGTATTCATTGGACAAATATATTATACTAGAACTGACATGTGATTACATTTACATGCAATTTGGGTGCATAGATCCTGAGAAATCAGTACCCAGAACAACCACCTCTGGCCGTAATAACGGCCTTGATACTCCTGGGCATTGAGTCAAACACAGCCTGGATGGCGTGTACAGGTACAGCTGCCCATGCAGCTTCAACACGATACCACAGTTCATCAAGAGTAGTTACTGGCGTATTGTGACGAGCCAGTTGCTAGGCCACCATTGACCAGTCGTTTTCAATTGGTGAGAGATCTGGAGAATGTGCTGGCCAGGGCAGCTGTCGAAACTTTTCTGTATCCAGAAAAGGCCTGTACAGGACCTGCAACATGCGGTCGTGCATTATCATACTGAAACGTAGGGTTTCGCAGGGATCGAATGAAGGGTAGAGCCACGGGTTGTAACACATCTGAAATGTAACGTCCACTGTTCAAGGTGCCGTCAATGCGAAAAATAGGTGACCGAGACGTGTAACCAATGGCAGCCGATACCATCACTCCGGGTGCTACGCCAGTATGGCGATGACGAATACACGCTTCCAATGTGCGTTCACCGTGATGTCGCCAAACACGGATGCGACCATCATTATGCTGTAAACAGAACCTGGATTCATCCCAAAAAATGACGTTTTGCCATTCGTGCACCCAGGTTCGTCGTTGAGTACACCATCGCAGGCGCTCCTATCTGTGATGCAGCGTCAAGGGTAACCGCAGCCATGGTCTCCGAGCTGATAGGCCATGCTGCTGCAAACGTCGTCGAACTGTTCGTGCAGATGGTTGTTGTCTTGCAAACGTCGCCATCTGTTAACTCAGGGATCGAGACGTGGCTGCACGATCCGTTGCAGCCATGCGGATAAGATGCCTGTCATCTCGACTGCTAGTGATACGAGGCCGTTGGGATCCAGCACGGCGTTCCGTATTACCCTCCTGAACCCACCGATTCCATATTCTGCTAACAGCAATTGGATCTCGACCAACGCGAGCAACAATGTCGCAATAGGATAAACCGCAATCGCGATAGGCTACAATCCGACCTTTATCAAAGTCGGAAACGTGATGCTACGCATTTCTCCTCCTTACAGGAGGCATCACAACAATGTTTCACCGGGCAACGCCGGTCAACTGCTGTTTGTGTATGAGAAATCGGCTGGAAACTTTCCTTACGTCAGCACGTTTTAGGTGTCCCCACCGGCGCCAACCTTGTGTGAATGCTCTGAAAAGCTAATCATTTGCATATCACAGCATCTTCTTCCTGTCGGTTAAATTTCGTGTCTGTAGCACGTCATTTTCCTGGTGTAGCAGTTTTAATGGTCAGTAGTGTACTTAAACCTAACCAACCTAAGGACATCACACACATCTATGCCCCAGGCAGGATTCGAACCTGCGACCGTAGCGGTCGCGCGGTGCAAACTGAAGCGCCTAGAACCGCTCGGCCACAGCGGCCGGCATCTAAAAACCACTTTGCAGAAATGAGTCTTGAAACGCCACAAACTAATAATGTACGGCACCATGTAATATACGAGGCTATTTTCGTCTACGATACATGCGAGATGCAGGTTTCCAATAGTTTCGCTGGATCACTTACGAAGAATTATGGTATGGTTCCTGCAAAAAGGCCAAAGTTTATTTCCTCTTCTACACTTATCCGGTGTGAGCTTGTTTTTGGTGTCGAACGAGCTCGAATCCAAGAGACTTTTAATCCCGGTCACCCTTCCTTTCCATTCAACGGGTCGTTGACCGATATCATCGAGTGACCTCCGAATTTATCACAAGTATAGTACGGACAGGGAGTGCCATACAAACAGGGATCCATTCCTGTTCTTCGACATAAACTGACTTTAATTTCCCTTTCATTTGCAAACTCAACAAGAGCCACTTGTGAACTCAACAAGAGCAACATAAAGACTGAACCATATTTCACAAGAAGTCGTGACATATATACACATCACACGTCCAGCAGAACATCACGCTTGTCGGCCATAAAAAGGCAGTGATTAACTCTTCTTATGTGTACTCTCCCGGAATGGAATACAGATTGACTGTAGGAGGATACAAGATGACTTGGACAGGATTTGTGATTGGTGTAAAGAATGGTAGCTAACTATAAATATAGATAAATGTAAATTAATGCAGATGAATAGGAAAAAGAATCCCGTAATGTAATGTAGCGCTTGACACAGTCTCGTTGATTAAATATTTGGGCGTAACATTGCAGAGCGATATGAAGTGGGACAAGCATGTAATGACACTTGTGGGGAAGGCGGATAGTCGTCTTCGGTTCATTGGTAGAATTTTGGGAAGATGTGGTTCATCTGTAAAGGGGACCGCTTATAAAACACTAATACGACCTATTCTTGAGTACTGCTCGAGCGTTTGGGATTCCTGTCAGGTCGGATTGAGGGAGGACATAGAAGCAATTCAGAGGCGGGCTGCTAGATTTGTTACTGGTAGGTTTGATCATCACGCGAGTGTTAAGGAAATGCTTCAGGAACTCGGGTGGGAGTCTCTAGAGGAAAGGAGGAGTTCTTTTCGTGAATCGCTACTGGGGAAATTTAGAGAACCAGCATTTGAGGTTGACTGCAGTACAATTTTACTGCCGTCAACTTACATTTCGCGGAAAGACCACAAAGATAAGATAAGAGAGATTATGGCTCGTACAGAGGCATATAGGCAGTCATTTTTCCCGCGTTCTGTTTGGGAGTGGGACAGGGAGAGAAGATGCTAGTTGTGGTACGAGGTACCCTCCGCCACGCACCGTATGGTGGATTGCGGAGCATGTATGTAGATGTAGATTACTGAAAACCTAAATCAGAACAGCTGGGCACCGATATGAAGCTATGTTCTCTACAACATGCGTCCAGTGCCTGTAACAGCTGCGCCACCTCGTTCGGCAAGGGCTGAAGGTAGTAAACTGAGGCTCCGTGATGGAGCAAATGTGAAGAAAATGGATCAACACGAACACGCCCACAAATTAGCCAATATCATCCCGGTAGCAAGTAAGAGAAGGCACACACTAACCTTCCGGGTAAGGGGCTGAAGCGGGTAACCCTTAGCGGCTGTCACACGCCGAGACTTGCGGGGAATGAAACGTAATGACCAAGCGAGCAGCGAACCGGATGGTGTGTGACCAGCCGGCAGCCTTGTGAGTGGAGCGTCGCATACTCAGAGTAATTACTGGGCGGGAGTTGGCTCAGTTAATTAGCAATGCGACCGCAGCCGCGCCCTTGTGAGGCGAGCCGAGGCGGCCAGAGTGCGGACAAATATTTGAGGAGCGGCCGCCCACTTTGAGCGCTGCTATCTCGCTGACAGCGGAACTTGCGGCTCGCCTGGCCAAGTTCTGCCACGAGCGCCGGCCTGTCCCTCTCCTTGTGTGCCGGGGTAAGAGATGCGAACCAACTGGCGCCATCTAGTTTGTAGCACCTCACGATTTTAAAGGTCATTACTTCTTCTCTTTGCCTCAAATAAGTAGAGACACAGGCATGTCATCAGTTCAGGTTACATCAATCTTCAATCCTCAACTGCTATCTGCAACCCATTTCTCAGTGTATAGCCTGAGGACATGCTCCTGGATGCCCAATGATGTACTCACTAGCGTATGACAGTGGGCATAACAGAAAACATTCACATGACGCATGATGTCATATTACAGCCGACGCAATTGTGAATGCCCTATTCAAGGTCACTGGCGACACGTGTCAAGCCCCCACAGGGAGGGGGAGGGGAGAGGAGGGAATGGGAGGGAAGGAAATGGGGTGATGAAGGGGAGGTCGGCCTTTACACCAATCAGAATCAAGCTCTGTGTAGTAAGAGGACCACAGGCACCATCAAACAGCAAGAACGTAAGTACTTGTATTAATTAGACAACCCCCTGCCCTAAGACAATTTGCTATGAATTATTTATCCAAAACTAAGTGTTACTATTGCAATGTAGCACCATCTGCGTGAAAGACTCTGAACTGTACCAGTATCTATTCTGGTATCATGCCATGCGCATTCCATATTCGGGTCGTATCGATAGTAGCCATTCACGGCGAATGTGTCTGACCAGGACGCCCTCCCGCAACACCGACTCAAAGGAAGGCCTCGGCGCTTGTTGGTGACGTCACGTCAGCTAGGCACGGCGAACGCCAGGTCTGTTGCAGGCAGAAACGCCTGGGCGTTCTTATCACTGTAAATCTCTTATTTTTGGACAAAATGTTTGGTATTGTTTTGGATTCTACAGTTTTATTTAGATGAAAGATTTTCTTACTATGGTAAAGCTACAAATGAAGATCATAGTTCTGCATTACTGAATCCTGTCGAAGCAAACGTAGATCAATATGAGAAGATTGCTTTGCCCCATTGCAAGCTTCGGAAATTTTACATTCAAGTAACTATATTTACTTGATCCATTTTGCTATCGAAACTTACCCCAACCCCCATACAATGAACTCGTTTCTTTTATTCATTTATTTATTTTCGTTTGACATCGCTGAGCTTAAATTTTTTTAAGCATGCACATTAGAAAACATAAATATTCCCCTCTTGCAACTGAAAGGAGAAACTTTATAAGATAAAAAACTTTTATTTGATTAAACAAGTATCTCTCTTTTGCCTCTTCTTCTGTCGCCCACCCCCTCCCCCAACGTGTACAATCGCAAGATATTTCATTAACATTCAGTGCTCTTCACCTCACACTCAACCAAGACACCTAAAGAAGAGCACCAATATGTTCACAGTTTCTTGTAAAAGCAACCCAGTACAAAGGTAACTTCCTCAGATTTACAAATAAGGTAAAGAAGCACGAATTCTGTTGCTGCTGAACCCTGAAGTTGTTTTTGTACGTCAATCCTTAAAACAGGTGGAAATTTAAGTTCAGGAGTACACTATTTGTTAATAAGTGTAATGAATTGCACAATTAATTGATTGCAGGAAACTCTGAGAAAAACGTGTGTTGGCCAACTACCGCCAATAGTTTCACATTTTCCTGTGTCAGAGAGGGAGACACCACCATTACGAGTATGACTGCAACAGACCTGGCGTTTGCCGTGCCTAGCTGACGTGACGTCACGAACAAGCGCCAAGGCCTTCCTTTGAGTCGGTGTTGCCTCCCGCCAGCGGACAGGGAGGCTGCGTCAAGCGGCAATATATGGACATGCACAGCATACTCAGTTCCTGTTGGCAGAACTGTATACAGATAGGGGTCCGGTGATGCCTTATAAGTCTTGACACCCCTGTGGGTTGAACTTCACGTGAAGTTGGCAGCCTGACTTGGGGTGTACGTTGTTGCCACCGAGATGTCGGTTGGAATTCATACGGTAAATCACTCAACTTTTGGGAGAAGCAAACTTGGCTCGGGAATCTGTCTCAACTTAGGTCTGTGGATTTTATGATGAGCACCCATTTCCAGCTACGTACGGCAATTTTGAATTTGATAAACAACTGTTGTGATCCCAGGCAACCTGATTATCTTTCTAGTTTGTGAGTGATTTTCCAGTAGCTGGTATGATAAATTGCGGAGCGTGTAAGCGCTTGTATTGACAACTTTGACATTATATTGTCGTACTGCTGAGTGATGTGGATTGGTAGTGTCTGCACAAGTTCCACGTTTTTATACCGTATAGGATGCTGTGACTTTGAACAATTGCAGTAAAAATTCCTTGGCTATTGTATTTCTTGCGCTTGCCAGTCTTGTATGCCTGGCAGCAAGCCTTGCAGTATTGTCCTGTGTACCTCCAAAAGAACTAAGTTCACAGCAAATTCAGAACAGAAAGGAGGGGAGGGGGGGTGGGAGGGGGAAGAGGCAGAACAAGAGGCACCTTACGATTTTGTTTAACTCTTTATACATCATTGGAGAGAGGTATCTTACATGTATATCTTTGTAAAACAGCTACCAGCTAATTTCATGTATGCACTTTAATTATAAGTTTTTTACTGTTATCCTTCATTTGAGTGTGCTCGGCTCTCGTGCTATTGTCAAGTTGCATATCTTTTTGTCTCTCTCTTGTTCTATTTTAATTTCACTACTGTGCTCACAGATAGTGATATCTAGTAGTGCTCAAAGTTAGTTATATCACTTTCTTAATCACCTGAATGACTGGTGTTGTTGTTGTTGTTGTTGTGGTCTTCAGTCCTGAGACTGGTTTGATGCAGCTCTCCATGCTACTCTATCCTGTGCAAACGTCTTCATCTCCCAGTACCTACTGCAGCCTACATCCTTCTGAATCTACTTAGTGTATTCATCTCTTGGTCTACCTCTCCGGTTTTTACCCTCCATGTTGCCCTCCAATACTAAATTGGTGATCCCTCGATGTCACAGAATATGTCCTACAAACCGATCCCTTCTTCTACTCAAGTTGTGCCACAAGCTCCTCATCTCCCCAATTCTATTCAACACCTCCTCATTAGTTATGTGATCTACACATCTAATCTTCAGCATTCTTCTGTACCACCACATTTCGAAAGCTTCTATTCTCGTCTTGTCTAAACTATTTATCGTCCACGTTTCACTTCCATACATGGCTACACTCCATACGAATACCTTCAGAAACGACTTCTTGAAATTTAAATCTATACCCGATGTTAACAATTTTTTATTCTTCAGAAACGCTTTCCTTGCCATTGCAAGTCTACATTTTATATCCTCTCTACTTCGACAACCATCAGTTACTTTGCTCCCCAAATAGCAAAACTCCTTTACTACTTTAAGTGTCTCATTTCCTAATCTAATTCCCTCAGAATCACCCGACTTAATTCGACTACATTCCATTATCCTCGTTTTGCTTTTCTTGATGTTCATCTTATACCCTCCTTTCAAGACACTTTCCATTCCGTTCAACTGCTCTTCCAAGTCCCTTGCTGTCTCTGACAGAATTACAATGTCATCGGCGAACCTCAAAGTTTTTATTTCTTCTCCGTGGATTTCAATACCTACTCCGAACTTTTCTTTTGTTTCCTTTATTGCTTGCTCAATATACAGATTGAATAACATCGGGGATAGACTACAACCCTGTCTCACTCCCTTCCCAACCAGTGCTTCCCTTTGATACCCCTCGACTCTTATAACTGCCATCTGCTTTCTGTACAAATTGTAAATAGCCTTTCGCTCCCTGTATTTTACCCCTGCCACCTTCAGAATTTCAAAGAAAGTATTCCAATCAACATTGTCAAAAGCTTTCTCTAAGTCTACAAATGCTAGAAACGTAGGTTTCCTTTATCTTTCTTCTAAGATAAGTCGTAGGGTTAGTACTGCCTCACGTGTTCCTACATTTCTACGGAATCCAAACCGATCTTCCCCGAGGTCAGCTTCTATCAGTTTTTCCATTCGTCTGTAAAGAATTCGCGTTAGTATTTTGCAGCTGTGACTTATTAAACTGATAGTTCGGTAATTTTCACATCTGTCAATAACTGCTTTCTTTGGGATTGGAATTATTATATTCTTCTTGAAGTAGGAGGGAATTTCGCCTGTCTCATACATCTTGCTCACCAGATGGTAGAGTTTTGTCAGGACTGGATCTCCCAAGGCTGTCAGTAGTCCTAATGGAATGTTGTCTACTCCGGGGGCCTTGTTTCGACTCAGGTCTTTCAGTGCTCTGTCAAACTCTTCACGCAGTATCATGTCTCCCATTTCATCTTCATCTACATCCTCTTCCAATTCCATAATATTGCCCTCAAGTACATCGCCCTTGTATAAGCCATCTATCTACTCCTTCCACCATTCTGCTTTCCCTTCTTTGCTTAGAACTGGGTTTCCATCTGAGCTCTTGATATTCATGGAAGTGGATCTCCTTTCTCCAAAGGTCTCTTTAATTTTTCTGTAGGCAGTATCTATCTTACCCCTAGTGAGATAAGCCTCTACATCCTTACATTTGTCCTCTAGCCATCCCTGCTTAGCCATTTTGCACTTCCTGTCGATATCATTTTTGAGACGTTTGTATTCCTTTTTGCCTACTTCGTTTACTGCATTTTTATATTTTCTCCTTTCATCAATTAAATTCAATATTTCTTCTGTTACCCAAGGATTTCTACTAGCCCTCGTCTTTTTACCTATTTGATCCTCTGCTGCCTTCACTATTTCATCCCTCAAAGCTACCCATTCTTCTTCTACTGCATTTCTTTCCCCCATTCCTGTCAATTGTTCCCTTATGCTCTCCCTGAAACTCTGTATAACCTTTTTGCAGTTTCTTCAGTTTTAATCTACAGTTCCTAACCAATAGATTGTAGTCAGAGTCCACAACTGCCCTTGGAAATGTCTTACAATTTAAAACCTGGTTCCTAAATCTCTGTCTTACCATTATATAATCTATCTGATGCCTTTTAGTATCTAGGGTTCTTCCATGTATACAATTTTCATAATTACATGCTGTCATTGATATCAAATCTTTCTACTATACCTATTTGTGATAATTATTGATGGCACCATCAAGAGGTGGCTGTTGGTATATTACTGCATTTGCCAGCTGATGAGCATTGTAAAATTTAGAATCATTTTCGTTTATTTATTTAGAACATGCTCCATTACAGTATTTGTTATACTAAAAATGTGTATTTTGTGTGTGTGTGTGTGTGTGTGTGTGTGTGTGTGTGTGTGTGTGTGTGTGTAGTCTAATGTTTCTATTGAATGCTGTGTACAGATGTGAGATGAGTTGGTGACCCTTCACTCACAGCTCCAGGCAATGTTGGCTTCCATCACACAGCTTCAGGATGCTGCCAAGGGGCATCACTGGCGGGAGTCGACGCGGAGATGTGAGGGATGTCGAGCACGTTCCACGTGTCCCCCAATCGATCTACTGCTGTGGCTGTCCCGGGTACTGCCTGCACTGAAATTCACCCCTCACCCGTGGTCAAGTGGGAGATCATTCCAAAGTCTGGCAAGCAGCGAAAGACTTTCTGTGGGGCTGACCATTGGGCCTCCCCAGTTCGTTTCACGAACAGGTTACAGGTGTTATCTGTGGCTGACTAAGTCTCTGAGCTGGATGCAGTCGTCCACCCTGTTCCAGAGGAAGCTTCTCAGCCCGCAAGGTCTGGGCATTCACAGAGGGTTGCTGGTAGTTGGAAGCTCCAAAATTAGGCGCCTAATAGGGCCCCTTAGGAACATGGCTGCCAAGGAGGGAAGGAAGCCAGCGTGCACTCCGTGTGCATACTGGGGGGAGTCATTCTGATGTGGAAAGGGTGCTTCCAGATGTCATGAAGAGTACAGGGTGCAGCCAACTGCAGGTGGCCCATGTCGGTACCAATGACGTGTGTCACTTTGGATCAGAGGAGTTTCTCTCTGATTTCGAGTGGCTAGCAGAAATGGTAAAGACTGCCAGTCTTGATTCCGAGATCAAGGCGGAGCTCACCATCTCCATATCATCGACAGAACCGACTGTAGTCCTTTGGTGCAGAGCCGAGCGGAGGGTCTGAATCAGAGGCTCAGGCGGTTCTGTGACCGTGTAGGCTGCGGATTCCTTGACTTGCGCCATCAGGTGGTGAGTTTCCGGGTTCCGCTCAATAGGTCAGGAGTCCACTAAATACAGGAAGCTACTACACGGGTAGTGGGAGGTTTTCTAGGTTAGAAAGTCCCAGGAAACCACAGAAAGGACGTCTACCTAAATGGTCAAACGGCTCTAAGCACTATGGGACTTAACATCTGAGGTCATCAGTCCTCTAGACTTAGAACTGCTTAAACCCAACTAACCTGAGGACATCACACACATCCATGCCCGCGGCAGGATTCGAACATGCGACCGTAACAGCAGCGCGGTTCCGGACTTAAGTGCGGCCGGCCCACTGGTGTGCTTTATGTATGACCGGAAGACGCAATCAATACCTTCACTGCACGAAAACAAAGGTGAAGTCACTAATGAAGGTACCACTATAGCAGAGTTATTAAACATGGTTTTCCGAAACTCCTTCACTAAAGAATACGAAGTAAGTATTCCTGAAGTCCAATCAAGAACAACTGTCAAGATGAGGAACACAGAAGTAGATATCCTCAGTGTATCAGAGCAGCTTAAATCACTTAACAAAGGCTAGGCCTCCGGTTCAGATGGTATTCCAGTCAGGTTCCTTTCAGAGTCCGCAGATGCAATTGCTCCATATTTAGCAATTATATCCAACCGCTCGCTCACAGAAAGTTCCGTTCCTAAAGATTGGGAAGTTGCTCAAGTCACACCAATACGCAGAGAGGGAAATAGGAGTAATCCGCTGAATTACAGGCCCATATCACTAACGTCGATTTTCAGTAGGGTTTTGAAACATATACTGAATTCGAACATTATGAAGTACCTCGAAGAGAACGATTTATTGACACATAGTCAGCACGGATTCAGAAAGTACCCTTCTTGCGGAACGCAACTAGCTCTTTATACTCATGAAATAATGAGTACTATCGACAGGGGATGTCAAATTGATTCCATACTTTTAGATTTCCAGAAGGCTTTCGACAGCGTTCCTTACGAGCGTATTCTAACCAAACTGCGAGCCTATGGAATATCGCCTCAGTTCTGAGACTGGATTCGTGATTTCCTGTTAGAAAGGTCACAATTCGTAATAATACACGGAAAGTCATCGAGCAAAACAGAAGTAATATCCGACGCCCCCCAAGGAAGTGTTAGAGACCATCTATTGTTCCTGATCTATATTATCGACACAGGGGACAATCTGAGTAGCCCTCTTAGATTTTTTGCTGTCATTTACCATCTTGTAAAGTCATCAGATGACCAAAACGAATTACAAAATGATTTAGATAAGATATAAATGATTTAGATAAGATATGTGTTTGGTGCGAAAAGTGGCAATTGACCCTGAATAAAGAGAAATGTGAAGCTATTCACATGAGTACAAAAAGAAATCCACTAGATTTTGGGTACGCGATAAGTCACACAAATCTGAAAGCTGTAAATTCAACTAAACACTTAGAGATTACAATTACAAATAACCTAAATTGAAATGATCACATAGATAATGTTTTGGGTAGAGCAAATCAAAGACTGCGATTCATTGGCAGAACACTTAGAAGGTGCAACAGATCTACTACAGAGACTGCTTACACTACACTTGTCCGCTCTATTCTGGAGTACTGCTGTGCGGTGTGGGATCCACATCAGTTAGGACTGACGAATGACATCGAATAAGTACAAAGAAGGGCAGCTCGTTTTGTATTACCGCGAAGTAGGGGAGATAGTGTCACGGACATGATACGTGAATTGGAGGGGCAATCATTAAAACAAAGGCGTTTTTCGTTACGACGGGATCTTCTCATGAAATTTCAATAACCAGTTTTCTCCTTCCATTGCGAAAACATTCTGCTGGCACCCACCTACATAGGGAGAAATGATCATCACGATAAAATAAGAGAAATCAGGGCTCGCACGGAAAAATTTAAGTGCTCGTTTTTCCGCGCGCCGTTCGAGAATGGAACGGTAGAGAGACAGCTTGAAGGTGGTTCATTGAACCCTCTGCCAGGCACTTTATTGTGAATAGCAGAGTAACCACGTAGATGTAGATGTGGTGATGATAATAATGCTGATAGTGATGATAATGATGAGAGAAGGGAGATGGTGAACTCCAGTGCCGGCACATAGCCCGTTGCCCACTCCTCACGAAAGGCACGAAGGGGGCCGCCAAACTTAAAGTTGCCCTCCGACAGACGGATAACCATCAACACGTGCCCTCACTTCACGAGACACTGCAGAGCGCTTTGGTGTTTAAACCAGGACGTTGGCTCGAAGTCTGATGATCAGGAACTTTGACCCCACCTCTCCTCTCCCCACTGGCCAAATACTGGCGGTATGAACTTTTTCGACCACCAGGATTCGAATCACTTACCCTGGGTCGAGCGCCACCACACAAGCATGCATTAGCAACTGCGGCCATAGGGGGTAGAGAATTTAATTGTCTTCAAAAAACAACTTGTAACATGTCCGCTACCAATGGTGTATTTTGATCAAAATTAGAGACATATTTTTGGTGTACCCATTTGTCTGCGTCGTGTTATACCACGTGAACGTGTGCGGAAGTTTTCGAAATGTTAGCGTATCGTGTAACAGGAGCGCGCTCGGCTGTCAAATGGTTCAAATGGCTCTGAGCACTATGCGACTTAACTTCTGAGGTCATCAGTGCTTTCTCAGCATTTTCCTAAAATCTTGGTTGAACCAAGGAGGATCCTTTCCATCCCCTATATTTTTACTAGGCACATACTTCTCTATCACGTGGCGGACAGTCCCTTTAAATTCCATCCAAAAATGCTCAATATCTTTGTGTCCCGTGGTGAATGCTTGGAGCTGACTTTGAAGATATTCATTAACGACACTTTTATTTGCTTTCCCAAACAAGAAAACTCTACGCTGTTTTTTTTTCCCAACTGCCACTGACATAGAAGCCACAACGACATTATGGTCGCTGATACCTTCTTCTACTCGTAGATTAACCTCCTCAGAACGATCAGGTCTGTTTGTCGCCAAGATATCTAATATGTTCCCATCTCGAGTTGGTTTTCTAACTAATTGCTCAAGGTTGTCTGTTGAGAGCGCTCCTTGAGTAACTTCACACGAGTTTTTGCTTCTGTCGGTACCATTTTGCAGCCCGCCTACGAAGCTGTTTCCTAGCCCACGTGCTGGGTATGTATTTTGCTATTCACTGGCTATTTGCTATTCACGGCCCGCACATGGCAACCATGGGAAGCATCTGAAATACATTATACCTTTTACAGCAATTATGTGGGAACAACTACCAGCCCGGACAGCCGAGCTTCAGTCTGGAACCGCGTGACCGCTACGGTCGCAGGTTCGAATCCTGCCTCGGGCATGGATATGTGTGATGTCCTTAGGTTAGTTAGGTTTAAGTAGTTCTAAGTTGTAGGGTACTGATGACCACATATTTTAAGTCCCATAGTGCTCAGAGCCATTTGAATGGAACGGTCAGATTATACAAGTAACGGGTAAGGCGAACTCTAGATTGCGGTTTATTGGTAGAATCCTGAAGCGATGCAATCCTTCAACAAAGGAAATTGCTTACAATACTTTAGTTCGTCTAGTCTTAGAGTATTGTTCGTTTGTTTGGGACTCTTACCAGTTGGATCTGATTCAAGAGATTGAGACAGTCCAAAGAAGAGCGGCAACATTCGTGACTGGTACATTTAGCCATCGCGAGAGCGTTACAAATCCCATAGAAACTTTGAAGTGGGACACACTTGCAGATAGACGACGCGCTAAACGGGAAAGGCTGCTCACTAAATTCCAAAATCCGATCTTCGAAGAGCATGTAGAGCGTATATTATTACCGCCAACTTTCATATCGCGCAATGATCATCATTCAAAGATAAGGGAAATTAGAGTTCATACTGAGGCGTTCAGACAGTCGTTTATCCCTCGCGCGATCCGCGAGTGGAACAAAGGGGGAGGGGGGGGATATGACTTTGGCGCAAATAGTGCCATCCTCCACACACCACTTGGTGGATAGCGGAGTATTTATGCAGATGTAGAGGTAGACGTTTTACGACGTAAGATCGTTACGTCCACATACTTCAGCACGGCTGACTCGACTACTATGCTGCAGTGAACATCAACAATGCATTCGGAACTCGCACTGCAAGTGGAACGAGTCAGACTATGACAGTTTGAGAAATTACGATCGGAATACATCGTTCGGGAATGTGGATTTCGTGCACTTGTGGCAGTAACATAAAGCAGCAGCTGTCGATGTACACATATTTGTGGCGTAACTATTAGACTGATAAATAATAATACAGCGCAGAGTGGTAAAAAGTTTACAACTTATCAGTTTAATACAATTTAAAGTGCTTCACTGGTAGCTAGCTTATTACTAAAGGCGCTTGTCAAGGGAGACAAAAATAAGCTGCTTTCCTGACAATGGTGACATTAGTAAAAGCAGCAACGAGCATCGGTACTTTAGCAGCTCCCGAAATAGATCATTTGTGGAATCACTCCGATTTATACAACCGAATACGATAGTTGGTATTTCTTGTTTACTTCAGAAACGTAGCGGGGGCGATGTACGACCGAAGCACGTTTCTTGACGCAGACGCGATTGAATACTCAGAGTGCGGTGGCAGTTCTAAAGCTACTTGAACATCGCTCTGGTAGCGAAAGGTGCGCTTGTTGTTAAGCTCTTCCCCCGCTTCTGAGGAATTCTAGTCGTTCTCTGTTCCACACTTCTCTGGTTGAACGCCCTAACGCGTAGGATATTCGTAACTATGCTTCCATAACGACTACTTTCTCCAACGTGATTGGCCTCATTAGCAAATCTGTCTACCATTTAATTCACACTGACACAATGGTACCAATTCTTTACATAGCAGGACCCATTTGGTTGTCATCCGAGGTACCCTTGCAGTACAGTGGTATGTCAACGATATTCTACGCTCCGTTTTGTTGCCCTTCACGGCAAGCCATCCTGGGCTAACATTTCAGCAAGATAACGCCCACCCACACACGGCGAGTGTTTCTACTACTTATCTTCGTGCTTACCAAACCCTACATTCGTCAGAAAACTGGCCGGATCTCTTCCCAATTGAGAAAGTTAGGAGCATTATGGGTAGGATCCTCCAACCAACTCGGGATTTTGATGATAAACGCGCCAACTGGACACAATTTTGCACGATATCCCTGAGGAGGACATCCGACAACTCTGTCGTCCAATGCTAACGGCTTGCTTGATGGCCAGAGGTGGCCCACGCGTTATTGACTTGCTCGATTTGTGAAACTCTTTCTGTTGGATAAACCATACGATATTTCTGAGTCTGTAATCATTTGTTTGTCTGTACATGCATGTCACATCTACCGATTTCCGTCCTGGTCGGATAATTCTTCCATGGTGCGTCTTTCTTTTTACTTTATTTATTTATTTATTTTTGGTCTTAGAATCTACATTCAGGTAAAAACACTCAGTACAAATGAGATTTAAGTTTGTTAATTCGTCACCTACGACAACCCATCAGCTGGATGTAAAAAATATTTGCGTTCACTAGAAATCGACAGAAGAGATATATAATTCTGCTATGAAGGAAACGTAATAGAGGCTCGCAAGGAGGGGAAACTGCTCTTGAATGCAAATAAAACACGAAAAAAGGTTATAGAAGTAGCCATTACTCTAACGACGCAACTATCGGAAAAATAGTTATGATCTAAATTGCGCAGCTCCCTGTTCTACCAGGAAGGTACACTAGGATGCGAGCCATCAAACAGGCGTACGACTGGTCTTTTAATATGCCCAATTGTCATACCGAGTTTAATAATGCACCGAGTACGGCAAAGAGCTGCTTAGTCCGCCAATGAAGTCTTCATTACCGCGTCTCAGAGCGATGATGGGACGCAGAAGTTATGAAGTACCCGACGAGAAGAAATAAACTCGTAGCTAGCAAATAAAATGAATTTCACGAGGAACTTTCTTTCAGGTAACTTCCAGTTTCACTGAGATAAGCTCGTCGGCTGCCGCGCAAGCTAGTCAAAGAGCCAGGCAAGCGGCAAGGTCCAGCTCTCTCGCCTTGGACATAATTCGTATCGTTCTAACTTCCATTTCGGTACTGTAGTGTGCTAAGAAAAAGTAGAGTCGTATGGTGCCCATTCTTCGGTTGCGTCAGTGCTGTGTCCTAAGTGAACCTATCTAGCATACAAGCCTTTGAGGGAACTGAGATAACAAGGAATGTGTTGAAGTTTTTCTTTTAGGTTCCTCTTCTCTCCACATCAACAATACTACACTACACAAGCCCGGATACAGTATCCGGTCTTGTGTAGTGTAGTATTGTTGATGTGGAGAGTAGAGGAACATAAAAGAAAAGCTTCAACACATACCTGGGTATCTCAGTTCCTTCAAAAGCTTGTATCTTTTTTTAAGTCATCAGTCTTCTGACTGGTTTGATGCGGCAAGCCACGAATTCCTCTATTGTGCCGACCTCTTCCTCTCAAAGTAACACGTGCGCACAGTGTCCTCAACTGTTGTATATATTCCAGTCTCTGTTTTCCCGTACAGTTTCTACGCTCTACAGCTCCCTCTAGTACAATGGAAGTTATTTCCTGATACCTAAACGCATAACCTATCATTTTATTATTTTGTTCATACCTTTTAAGTACAAGTTTTCTGTGATACAAGTTACACGACGAGCTCGTTACGGCGATTTGGTATTATCAAGTGTACGTCTTAGCTGGTATGACGTGGTCCATATGGCATCCTGTCGGTTATCTTTTTGTTATGATACAATCACGCTATTTATAACTTTTCTTTTTATTTGTGTGATCTTATAACGTCATTTTTTGACAATTTTTCTGACAGATGTCAAAAAATAACTGTAATAGATCATGCAATTACAAAGTAAACATACAAATAACGTGATCGATGGCAAAAAGACAACTGACATTTACGCCCCAGGATGCCATATGGACTACGTCATACCAACTAAGACGTACACTTGATAATGGCAAATCGCTGAAACGAGCTCGACGTGTAATTATGTATCACTAAAGTAAATAGACAAATAGTGCAGCAGAAAATTTGCACTTATAAAAGAATATGCTGCGGACCCACTGGAAAAGAAATTTTTCATACCTGTTGCTTTTTCAGCAACTGTAGTATACTTTCCAGAATAAAATTCAGTCCTTAGTTGAATAGGTATGTTTATTTCGTTTTACCGGTATCAACAAATTAATTTGTCATCTCCAGAAGCCTACAAAATTACAATTATTATAAATCATTAGAGCAAGGCCATACATTTACGTTAAGTATAAAAGGCGTATTACAGAAACTTACTTACTGTTGGTTTTGCAGATGTCAGTATCTTCTTCACACAAGCATAATGCTGTGACATGTCTAAAACTGTACATATTGTATGTGATTCTCATAAAAACGCATTGATAATTTACAATAAATGAATCATATGTATGTACAGGGAAAGCTGTTGTGTCAGCAGCAAGGAACGTAAATAAATGCAGATAAAAAGTATTACTAAGGAATACAAGGAAGTTATATAAAACTCTTTTGAAAAACATCCACATTAACAGTTAACTTTTTGAAACCGGTGAAGCGAAATAAAAATACCTGTGCAACTGATGACTGAATTTCATTTTGAAAAATGTCTTATTATCGCGTCGCTTCTTCTTGTCAGTGTCCCCCATATGTTACACACTGCTCTCTTCCGGTTTTCCCAATATCCTCGATTCACTTCCAGAGAACGCTTTGCTCTACACGAACATTCTTCCTGAAATAAAGCCCGATGTTCGACACTACTAGACTTCTTTTGCTTAGGAACGCCTCCTTCGGCGGCGCTAGTCAGCTTTTTACGTCTTCCTTGCTTGTTCATCATGTGTCATTCTGTTCCCAAAGTAGCAGAATACCTTAGCTTCATCTGCTTTATGGTCACCAACTTGAATGCCACGTCTAGTGCTAATCTCATTTCTCCTAATCCCCATTACCTCTCTTTCTTCGGGTCACTCTCAACCGATATCCTCGACAAATCAGTCCCGTAATTCTTCTTCATTTTCATTGAGGATAGCACATGCCATCAGCGTATCTCATCACAGATATCCTTTCTCCCTGTATTATAATCCCACTCCTGACCCTTTCTTTCATTTCCGGCATGGCGTTTCGGTGAATTGATCGAGCAATAGCGGCGACAGACTACATCCTTTCCAGAGTCCTTTCTTTCAGGAGTGCTAGTCCTGCAAGGTTCGCAGGAGAGCTTATGTAAAGTTTCGAAGGTAGGAGACTAGGTACTGGCAGAAGTAAAGCTGTGAGGACGGGGCGTGAGTCGTGCTTGGGTAGCTCAGTTGGTAGAGCACTTCCCCGCGAAAGGCAAACGTCCCGAGTTCGAGTCTCGGTCCGGCACACAGTTTTAATCTGCCCTTTTTAATCGGAGCACTTCATTTTTGGTCTTCCAGTCTTATTGTTCCCTCTTAGTTTTTGTACATAGTGTATATTGTACGTCTTTCCCTACAGCTTACTCCTATTTTTCTCGAAATTTCAAACATCTTGCACCATTTCGCATTGTCAAGATCGACATATCCAATAGACGAGTCTTGATTTCTCATCAGTCTTGCTTCCATTATCTTTCTAGTATCTTTATATTTCCTAAACTACACTGAAGGTCGTATAACAGATTCTCAACTTTCTTTTCCATTCTTCTATATATTACCCCTGCTTTTAACTGATTCTGCGGTAGTTCTCGCACTTATCTGCTCTTGCTGTCTTCGCGATTGTATGAATCATTTTTTACCGGGAGTCTGATAATATGTCTCGAGTCTCTCAGTTTCTAAAAACTAACTTGAATAGTTGTTTGGTTGTCTGTGCCCCCAGTTATTGTAGATATTTTTCATGGAGTATAACCATCACTTCCACCTTATTTCAAATGGTTCAAATGGCTCTGAGCACTATGGGACTTAACTTCTGAGGTCATCAGTCCCCTAGAACTTAGAACTACTTCAACCTAACTAACCTAAAGACATCACACACATCCATGTCCGAGGCAGGATTCGAACCTGCGACCGTAGCGGTCGCGCGGTTCCAGACTGTAGCGCCTAGAACCGCTCGGTCACCCCGGCCGGCACGCCTTATTTGCTCGTCAGTCTTCATTCATGTTATCAGCAAGAACTGCTCAATTCCTGTCATAGTATTACAAGCACACAATCGAGCAAAGTTTTTGTTGCCCTTTTTCCTCTTTTTTAAATCCTTTTCTCACGCTCCAAAAAGCTGTTGGCAAACCGAAAGTCATCGACAGAACGCGGGCACTTTTCATTGTTATTCAAAATACGTTGATTTATGCAAATGGTGCCTGAATGAACAAAACAAATTTTAACACGTAAAGCAAATATTCTCGGCAACGGGTGTCTGTGACCTGCAAACAAATGAGATGATACTTTCAATTAGGCGCTGTTTAAATACCAAATGACGCCGTAATGTTTGATACATTTATTTTAAAAGTTACGCGTAATGACGTATTTACACTGCTGAGTCCGTGATTTTAATAAAATTGGAGAGCAGGAACGGGAGGCAGATTCTGCTCTTTACATGCACTGGTCGTAGATATCAATACTTACGAGCTGTATGCATAGTATTTGTATGTGTAGAGGGTACCAGCGCGTAAGACGAGAATCACAGCTACAGTTTAGTAACCTCAGAGAAGAAAAACATAAAAAACTGATGTGAGAAACACTCTTCTGCCACAACATAGCCGTTATTCAGCTACGTTTTCCTGTCCCAGATACTGTAATTGATGCAGGAAATCTCGTTAAATAAAACGTTCTTCGCTGTTAAGAATACTTCTTTACCACTCTTTCCAAATACAGTTTCTGCCCGCAGGAGTCTTCCAAGGTGTGAGAATGTAAGCAATACCTGACTCCTATTTGGTAGTGCACACATGAATCAGTACGTGGAAAGATTCTAACGCGCATATGACTTGGCGTACTTCCCGTACACTTGTGCCTCCTGGTAACAATAGGATTCCTCGTCTTCATTTCACCACTATTCCATTTAATAAATTTTCATTTCACACTTTTTCTACGCACTTACGAGGGGTATCCGGAAAGTACCAAATGTTTTGTTCTGTCGTCGCGGTGGGTGGGGCACAGCCGCCGTCTTGGTGTCATAACTTTCCTGCACTCAGTACGCATCCAGCGGTGGTAGCGCGTGGTCTGTCCCTCAGCTACTTTACTTTCTGTGACGTGGTAAAACTAGCGCTGCAATAGAAAATTCCACCACTTGTGAGGTACGTTCTGTGATCAGGATTTTGTTGGAAAAAAAATGCAAACCGCTTGAAATTTATCGCGATCTTTGTGATGGGTACGGTAAAAGAAAAATGGTTGAAAGCCAAGTAAGACAATGATGCATTAATTTTAAAAATGGCCGTACCAGTGCTCACGATGAAGACTTCAGTGGTAGTCCTAGACCTTTGACTGACGAACTAGCGATGAAAATCAACCACAAAAATCGTGAAAATCGTTGTTTCACTATCAGAGAAATTTCGTAACATTTTCCCAAAATTTCACGGAATTTGGCGAATGAGATTCCTGCGAAGAAGCTTGGTTACCACAAATTCTGTGGTACCTGTGTTCCCAAAATCCTAACGTAAGACACCAAAAAAACAGAGACTGGTTGAAGAAGAGACCTTCCTCGTAGATTACGAGAAAATGGTAACAAGGTTATTGATCGTATGGTAACTGGGGACAAGACTTGGGTGACGCATAGCAACCGTGAAACAAAAAGACAGTTGATGGAATAGGAACACACAGATTCTCTGAAGAAACCAAGAAAGTGTTTGCAAACGCTGTAAGCAAGAAAGGTCATGGCTATTAAGTTTTGGAACTCTAAGGAGT
The DNA here is from genome assembly GCF_021461385.2 of Schistocerca piceifrons. Classification (NCBI taxonomy): domain Eukaryota; kingdom Metazoa; phylum Arthropoda; class Insecta; order Orthoptera; family Acrididae; genus Schistocerca; species Schistocerca piceifrons. The sequence goes on from NC_060139.1 coordinate 381,464,310, forward strand.
GATTCTCGGTGATTTCCTTGAACTTGGCACAACAGCTGATTCAGAGGGGCGGGCGATACAAAACAAGCGTCTGGAAAAAAGTAGTGCAAAATTTTTGTTATTTCTCGACAACACACGGCCAAACGTACCCGAGAGCTCCTATGGGGTTCCGATGGGAGGAGTTCGATCATCCACCATACAGCCCAAATTTGGCATCCAACGACTACCGTCTCTTCCCAGCCACGAAGACATGGTCCGCTAACAACGCATTGAAACTGATACCGAACTGCATGCAGTTATAAACCAGTGGTTGCAATGGCACGCCGCAAATTTCTACAGAGACGGTATTGAAAAACCTGTGCCACGGCATAAAAAGTGGCTCAATTTGATTGGCAATTATGTAGATAATAGCTTAAGAGTGTACTTGTAAAATATGATGATGATGTCCCATACTCCGTAACAGAGCTTAGGGGACGATGCGGGAGACCCGCAGCACCGTACTAGGCAAGGTCCTAGTAGAGGTGGTTTGCCATTGCCTTCCTCCGACCGTAATGGTGATGAATGATAATGATGAAGACGACACAACAACACCCAGTCATCTCCAGGCAGGTGAAACTCCATGACCCCGCCGGGAATCGAACCCGGGACCCTGTGCTCGGGAAGTGAGAACGCGACCGCGAGACCATGAGCTGCGGAATACATACAACAAATTTTATATATAATAAATATATATAACAAAATTTGTTTTTCCATATTGTTAATTTTTTACTTCGAAACGTCTGTTACTTTCTGGACAAGCAACATAAATAATATCATTATCATACTGCAATGTCATATTTCACAATACAGATACCGTGCGTTATTTCTTGGTTTTAGTAGTGTCTGATGACACACCCCCGTATAGAACACAGTCTTAGAATTCCAGCGAATAGTTGAACTGCAATCCGCAACAACGAAAAAGAGGCGCTCCTGAGGACCACACCTGTCTCTCAACACAGTAGCGCCCTCACACAGAGGTCAATATGGACCCGAGCCCGGAAGCGCTCAGCCCCCAGTTCGTAACCTCACCTGAAGCAGCCAACATCATCAAGCAAGATTAAATAGTTATTCAAGTCTCAGACGGAAATGTACTTTCGTAAATTGTGGGCCCTGTACTTCAAGAGAACAGTTTGTTAATACTCAGTGAAAGGTGTAAATTGTCAAGCACTCCTGCGACAAAGTATTGTTTCGAGTTAACTAAATATTTTCATTCATCCATGTAATAAAGCACAGCAATCAAAGAACTCACAGTTATGGCTGGATGATTGTAAAGTAATTTCATCTGGTGATAACACTAAGTCTGATTTCTTTGTGCACCACAGTGTCTGAAAATTGCTATCACTTTGAAGGAAATATGAGAGTGACATAAAACATAAACAATATTTAAACCACGCTTGATATTAGATTTACACAGGGCTAAAGTCCTATGTGAGTATTTCATACAGCATTATGGACTCTAGAGTAGCGTTTAACGTTCTTTTTTTCAAATGTTCAAATGTGTGTGAATTTCTAAGGGACCAAGCTGCTTAGGTCATCGGTCGCTAGATTTACACACTACTTAAACTAACTTGTGCTAAGAACAACACACACACCCATGCCCGAGGGAGGACTCGAACCTCCGACGGGGGGAGCCGCGCGAACCGTGGCAAGGCGCCCTATACCGCGCGGCTCAGACAGTAAGGACAACTGCCATAATACTCTGCTACTCTGCTTGTCCTGTGTGGTACAAACCATCTCATGCAAAGAAAATCGCTATGGCCCTGAATGAAACCCGAAGACTGTTTGAAACCACCCCCAGCGCAGAAGTTGTATTTGCTTGCAGGTATAGCCCCGCCTGATATCAAACGTGAAGTGGCAAAGACCTGTTAATTCTCAGTCCATCTGCTTCACGAAAATCAGCCGCCATACTCTCGTCGGAAGTCAAGAAAAGTTTCTTTCAGTCTTCTGCTCCACTTCAATCAGACCCCGGAAACGTCAGGGTTGAACTACGAAGTTGACATTCCATCCGAACTATCAAAATTGAAGAATTGCTACGTGGTCATGAAGTGAGATGGTGTACGTGGAAGTCAAACAGACTGCGCACAGGTGTTGCAAGCTCCAAGGGTAAATTATTGAGATAAATGGGACACCGAGCAAGATAGAGACTCAATGTGCGGGTCACTTCATGACATGCCGCCTCTATACGGATTCGTGAACAGGATGGGGATTCGTACTCGCTACAAGCAATGCCGCCAGTGTAGCCAAACACTGGTCACAACTTGTATAAATATTTTATATAGTATAAATACTTTATTTTGTCCATTTATGTTCTGTGTAGTATTTTATAGCCTTCTGTTCCAAATTCTTTGTTTCTAAATCGTCAGTTATGTCAAACTTATCCTTGTATAGTTCATACTCTTTGTATTAAACATCTGTTTTGTTTAGTACTTCCGACACAAATAAAAAGGAAAATGACCAAGGATGAACTATTCAGTGCGGCAACAAGTGAATTTATATTGTGATCAGGTTAGCCACCACCACATATAAATTCCAGCTACTGCGAATTGTGGATACTATTAAAGCAACAGCTAATTCAGAAAATTGTAGACAACAAATGTTACCTTTGATTACTTCTCTGAGGAGCGGATATGCATTAGCCAAAGAGCTCATTTATAGAAACACTGCCTTCATTCAGAGAGAAGCAATCTCAAATAACATTAACCACAAACTAGTTCACAGTTTTCTCGATTCAGTGTAGGAATTTTTAATGCAACACATGGCGGCTTCAACCAGAACTGCTTTTTGTATGATACAAGAGCACTGTGCCTATCAGTTCCGTTATACACTTACATCGTCGAAGTGTATATTGTGACGTACATTATTACCTACTTGACACTAGATCTTTCTTCTTGGAGATGGTCATAGTAACGTGAGTGGGAAGGACACAATAAACGTCGTTCTAAACTTTGAAATTTTGCTTGTAATGTTCGAGCTGTTGACTGTGCGAGTGTTAGAGAAGCTTAAACTGTTTCGGTTTGAACAGTTACGGCGAATTTGCGGCCAGATTTCGCTGAAACGCATCGCGTCGTAAATGTGAAGCGGCGACCGGTACCATTCACTCAATAATAAAACATCTCTCGGGACCCATTGCAACAAATAGTAGTTACGATCAATTGTGCCCTCGCGTGGCAGCTGCAGGACTTTCGCTACAGCTTGTGTTCCGCCTGCGCGCCTCTCGGTATTTTTTTTTTTCCTTTTCTTTTTTAACGCCATGTTCAAATGGATTAAATTCCACAACAGACGCCTCACTGAGCGCACCGGGGCGCCACTGCAAGTGCGAAAAGGGCGCGCGAAACGTGTTTACTAAACCTCAGACGACGTTATTTTAAACTGCCGCTTTACTTCAATCACTAGATATTTCATTCACAACGTGTAAGTCCGTCAGCTTTCATTAGCATTTCAGGAACAGACTGCCGTCTCCATCAACGTGGTATTAAGCGGGGTCAGGTCAAAGCTGGTGGCTGCATTTGTTTTCACACGTGACGAGCTGTGCAGGTGACCGATAAAAACAAATACGTTTGTATTTTGCTGCTGCAGTCACGTTTTCCTTTGGAATATATTTTTTCTCGTTGTTGAAAGGAGAAACCGTTGGTTGTATAGTCAAAGGGATTTCTGGAATTTCCAGATGAATCCAGCCAAGTGAACTCAAGTGAAAAGTCTCGCTGCTACAATATTACGCACAAGTGTTTTACTACGTCACCATTTGATAACAAAATATCCTGCAGATTCTTTAAGAAAATATGTTAACGTAGGTTTGCATTAATTTCCCATTTGCTGTTATCCAGTATGAACGACGCAAGCCACTAGAGGAAGATTTCGGTTAATGTGCTGAAATGCGAATATTTTTAACACTTTCTTTGCGGCTATTGTCGTAGCGATGGAAGTACTATGGAAATGAGTACATGTAGGCCGTTTACTGACACACTGAACAGGAGCGTTACAATACTATGTCTCCCATGATAGCCAACAACAGCTCGTGCATAACACAAGAAGAGCTACTTATCATTTTGCCCTTCCTCAGCAGGAGTCAAAAACATTACGAAAGTAGTAAACAAAATTGTATATAATATCATCAAGAAGTTACAGTATGCACATTTACTGAAACCGTGTTCAAAGAGGCTGTGAAGAAAGATAAAACGTATTTGGTCATTAAATGCAGCACTGTCACGGAAAGCTACAACCATTCCTACTTTGCAGCACTAAGCCCATTAAACGGACAGTTGGAGAATGTGATCATTGAAATCTAAAACCAATGGTGTGACGCAATTCACGAAGCTATGTTGACATTCATTTCAATTATTTCAATATTGATGACAAAAAGAAAGAACCACTGATGCTGCCGCGCGGGGTAGCCGCGCGGTCTAGGGCATCTTGCACGGTCCGTGAGGCTACCCCTGTCGTAGGTTCGAGTCCTTCGGGCATGGGTGTGTGTGTGTGTGTGTGTGTGTGTGTGTGTGTGTTTCCTTAGAATAAGTTAGATTGAGTAGTGAGTAGGCTTAGGGACCGATGACCTCAGCAGTTTGGTCCCATAAGACCTTACCGCAAATTTCCAGTGTCCACAAATGTTGTGGCACCGCACAGTTAACTTCACCAAATGCCAAATAAAATTTCCGTATTTTGGCAATAACTAGGCAGTGTAGGGAGAGCTAAGTAGTCTAATCCGAAACAAGTTTAGCTCTCTCTAGATTTGTATCGGCTCAACTTGTAGTCATCGTTTTATTTATTTCGTACAACCCTGTATGAATCAGTTACGTAAAACTACAAACGCAAAACACTGTAATCAACATGGGGCCATCATTCAAACAAACTGCATCTATGTTGTAATGCAACTGGATTGAAACTGTGTGAGCACACCGATTCTATTAGCACATACAGGGTGTTTGACTATTCTAAGGGCAAACGAAAGTGGTGAGTAGAGAACAAAGCAATAAGCTAAAAGCTCTAATAAACAAAGGTCTGGAAACCAATGGTTTCCCCAGTGCGATGTATTACGAGTGATATACATGAAACGTATTCCCAGTTGCAAATGTGGACAACCATCAACTCTACAATGCAATGACGACAATGAAAACTGTCTCGAACACGTATTTTCCGCTTATCGCGAGCGGTCGCCTTACGACTAGGCTATCCGAGCACTCTCCACAGCCACACACAAACTTCCATATGCCGTCAACCATGTGTCTACAGCCTGCACTCGTACATTCATTACGTATATTCCCGTACAGGGGAGACATCTTAAATGAAAGCCGCTTGCATGGTGTCGGCGAATAAATACGATATTGCAATGCCTCTGTTGTTCAGAATTATGATTCAATACTCCTTCGGAGGGGCATGCATGTCCAAAGGAACAGGCACTGCGTTATGAAATACATGAAGTGTATTCGAATTTGCGAATATGGACAACCATGGGCTGTATAATGGAATGATAACAAAATTTGTGCCAGACCGGGACTCGAACCCTGCCGCAGTTCCTTTTCCTTTGGGCATGCATTCATGTCTGAAAGAACATTTGAGAGCTACTACGGACGAGAAATACCCATTTGCGAACTTCGCTGGATCGAGAAAACCATTAGCGACGTGCTACGGCTTTTTCCTGTATGCGCGAGACCGGGAGAAACGCACTGGTTGCACTGGGTAATCACAATAATTTTAGTTCAAAGTCAGTCATCTAGTAAAACTAAATGGCTCGAGCCCCCACGTGCTTCTGCATGAAAAAACAAAACACAAAAAAAAGAACAATTATCACCCAAGCACCTACATAGCATGCATCCCCTTGGGGTTCCCTAAAATGTGGTTGGACTTATTAACTAAATTGGCTACGTTAGGTGTGAGGGGTGCCAACCACATACGCTGCACTATCCCCAGTAATTTTAAATCAATGTCAAGTTTATAAGAACACATGTTAGCAGGCAGGAATAATTTTTAGTGAACACAACACCGTTTTAACTAACTGGACTTTATTTTGACTTGTTCAGGACAGATTTGACCGAAATACTGTTAAGTGTTATTGATTAGACCTCAGATATTTACCGAGTTAGTTCAACAGCGTCACTCAAATACTAATCACAATCATTTAGCAATTATTCACTTAATTTTTCTTTTTAAATAGCTGAAACCCCAAGATGAACAAAGTTCCGAGTGGAGAATACTTCTCGAAAAAACAATAATAAACCAAACACAATCCGAATTCCAACTGCAAGCTGAAACCGCTATGTCCCCCAGCGGTTGTTCAGAGTTAATGTTCGACACGACTTCGCGGTACGAAAATATTCTTATAGAACTTTTCATTATTTGAAATACTTCCAGTGCATAAATAACTGATATTATTATTGTATTACCTATTTCCTTATGTCTATTTTTCCGTACTGCCGCTATCTTTATAGTTCCTATTTTTTATTTATCAAAATTCTGCGTTTTTAATCACGAAAACAGCATTCCGGCTCCTCATTTGATAAAATATATAAAAAACGTTATATAGATATATTGATACTACTCATTCAGACCTTTCATTTGACACCTCGTTCGTAAAATTTTGTCAATTCGTCTCCAAGATGTCCAATTCTTTACAATCTAACTTAGTAAAATATTCAATTTATTATAATTCAAAAACTACCAGGGCGACTGGAGGCGCTATTATATGACCACAACCGACCATTTTTCTGCTTTAAAATGAGCCTACAAGCTCCTTTGAGCCACATTGGGATCGGTTTTTATTTATTTCTACATCATACATTCACTTTAGCTCTATGCTAAAAGCGGCCCAGAGGAAGCCCGCCATGAGCCAGTTGAGTTTCCCCATCACTTGGCTAGACGCCAAACTGAGCGTACTCATTTTAAATTACCGCCATCTGTCGGTCAGTGCCGAAACTAGGACGATTCTGCTGCTGTCAAGACTGCCGACACACCCATCTTAGGAGAAAACACGCCAGATTCTCGACTGCCACTTTGCTGCGATTTTTACTACAGAAACTGCAGTCTTCACATCCGCCGCCCCCCCCCCCCCCTCCGCACCCCACCAAAGCATGTCACCTCACACTTTGCATTACAATTCTGAGCAACACAGGCACTGCAGTATACGAGGTGCATTCAAGTTCTAAGGCCTCCGATTTTTTTCTAATTAACTACTCACCCGAAATCGATGAAACTGGCGTTACTTCTCGACGTAATCGCCCTGCAGACGTACACATTTTTCACAACGCTGACGCCATGATTCCATGACAGCGGCGAAGGCTTCTTTAGGAGTCTGTTTTGACCACTGGAAAATCGCTGAGGCAATAGCAGCACGGTTGGTGAATGTGCGGCCACAGAGAGTGTCTTTCATTGTCGGAAAAAGCCAAAAGTCACTAGGAGCCAGGTCAGATGAGTAGGGAGCATGAGGAATCACTTCAAAGTTGTTATCACGAAGAAACTTTTGTGTAACGTTACCTCGATGTGCGGGTGCGTTGTCTTGGTGAAACATCACACGCGCAGCCCTTCCCGGACGTTTTTGTTGCAGTGCAGGAAGGAATTTGTTCTTCAAAAGATTTTCGTAGGATGCACCTGTTACCGTAGTGCCCTTTGGAACGCAATGGGTAAGGATTACGCCCTCGCTGTCCCAGAACATGCACACCATCATTTTTTCAGCACTGGCGGTTACCCAAAATTTTTTTGGTGGCGGTGAATCTGTGTGCTTCCATTGAGCTGACTGGCGCTTTGTTTCTGGATTGAAAAATGGCATCCACGTCTCATCCATTGTCACAACCGACGAAAAGAAAGTCCCATTCATGCTGTCATTGCGCGTCAACATTGCTTGGCAACATGCCACACGGGCAGCCATGTGGACGTTCGTCAGCATTCGTGGCACCCACCTGGATGACACTTTTCGCATTTTCAGGTCGTCATGCAGGATTGTGTGCACAGAACCCACAGAAATGCCAACTCTGGAGGCGATCTGTTCATCAGTCATTCGGCGATCCCCCAAAACAATTCTCTCCACTTTCTCGATCATGTCGTCAGACCGGCTTGTGCGAGCCCGAGGTTGTTTCGGTTTGTTGTCACACAATGTTCTGCCTTCATTAAACTGTCGCACCCACGAACGCACTTTCGACACATCCATAACTCCATCACCACATGTCTCCTTCAACTGTCGATGAATTTCAATTGGTTTCACACCACGCAAATTCAGAAAACGAATGATTGCACGCTGTTCAAGTAAGGAAAACGTCGCCATTTTAAGTATTTAAAACAGTTCTCATTCTCGCCGCTGGCGGTAAAATTCCATCTGCCGTACGGTGCTGCCATCTGTGGGACGTATTGACAATGAACGCGGCCTCATTTTAAAACAATGCGCATGTTTCTATCTCTTTCCAGTCCGGAGAAAAAAAAATCGGAGGCCTTAGAACTTGAATGCACCTCGTATTACGACTGCTGAGTGCTTGAACGCCTTATAATCAGATGTGCACTCGGGACAACACGTTACAGTAAGTTCTCCACATTGCCGCCTTTCATGTGGAGGAAGGCTTCAGTATGGTTTCTCATCGGTGTCCCTGTACATTTAAATACCCAGGCGTTTTCAGAATGCACTGATAACGATCTACAATAGGTTCCTCGAGTTTATCGACTCCATCTGACGGGCTGTAATACACCAAGCCTTTTAAATAACCCCACAAAAATATCGAACTTATTCAAGTAGCAGAACCTGGGAGGCAATGGTACTGGCGAACCATGACCTATACACTTGTTGTCGAAACGCTATTTATCGGTACTCATATGTAACCGGAATGATGATAAAATCAAACGATAGCAGCTGCCATTTCGTAATTCACGCCTCACTTGTGGTGTTTCGAAATAAATGTAGCCTTGGATATTAACAGTGTTGTAACATTGCCACGACTGCATTGTGCATACGTCTTTTCAGGGAAACCACTGGTTTCCGGACCTATGTTTATAAGCATTACTTGCTTTTTTCATTATCCTCTACTCGCCTCTACAATAGTCGAACACCCTGTACTCGTATTTTCTTCCTATGTGTGGCTCTTGTGTCCGCAGTAGCTTCAAATTATTAAAAGGTTTTAAACGTGTCTTTGCAAACTACTATTAAAAATTGCATATTTCTTTTATCATTCGACTTTCGTTTCTTTCAGCTACAACATGGGCAGTGACGGTAGCATTTTTGATTTCCCCTTACATCCTGAAGTGTCCACTGTTGGCACATTTTCTAGATACTCCTGCATTCAGCATCGGTATTTTTGGGCTAATTTCACCTTCGCTTGCAGCACTAAATACATTTCTTGATCCAAAACACGGCAAAAGTTTGGCTCGGTGGATTTTCCGACGACGGCGTTCCCGACCCTTTTGCAGGTGCAGCAGGCATCCGTGGCTCTTCTGACCAACGTTTTGTACCATGGCGTTTCCGACCAGAGCTTCCGCCACTGTTGCAGCTTCCTTCGACGGTCAACAAACCCACGGCTAAAACATTTATGGTCGAAAACACCATGACGTTACTGATTGCAAAGTTATGGTCGAAAAGTCCACGGTACCAAAGTTTTGTTCGCTAGTGTTTATTTATGTGATCCTGTAATCAAATGACGATTATGTGAGTTCGTGCCTTTTCATAGGGTTCGGTAAGTCGAATGGTAAAAACGGAACCCTTATACATTCGCTTTGTTGTCCGTCTGTCGGTCTGTCAGTCAGTCAGTTAGTCCGACGGTTCAGAAACCTTTTTCTCAGGATCGGGTAGACGTATAAAATTGAAATTTATATGAAATACTAAGGTCTTCCTCGGCGGTGTAAAAAATTTACCGTTGTATGTCAATGAAATTAAAAGATACGGCCATTTTCGTCACATATTTTCTTACTCACAAACCCACTCATCAAAATCTATAGGGTACTTCCCGTTGACCTACAATCACGAAATTTCGCAAGAAGCTAGGTTCCGAAGTACAAGTACAGGAAAAGATTCTAAAATCGTTAATTTGTAATAACATCAAAAGAAAAAAAACATTTTTTGAATTTGCTATCCCTCTGTCCGTCCGTTGTTAAGACCCCTTTTTCTCAGGAGCGGGAAGACGTATGAAATTGAAATTTACGTTACATGTTAAGGTTTACTTTCCCTTTGCGACTTAAAACATTTAACCTTCTAAGCCAATGCAGTCATAATATACGACTAATTATGCGTTTTGATATTTGAAAACTCACTCATCAAAACCCATAGGGTACTCCGCATTACCCTAGAATCAGGAAATTTTGCAGGAAACAAGGTTCCACGGCAGAAGCAAGGGAAAAATTATAAAACTGTTTATCTGTAATTATATCACGCGAAACAAATATTTTTTGTCATGTTAGGCGACTGGTTGTATGTCTGTCTGTTAAGATCCTTCTCTCAGGAACAAGTTGACGTATCAAGCTGAAATTTATATTGCACACTTTGGCTATGGTCCTTGGCGGTGGAAAACATTTAAGTTTCTACATCGACGCAATCAAAAGATATTGCCATTTATGTCACATATTTTGATACCTTGCCAGTATCGCATAGATAACAGGCAAAGAACGTTGAAATTCTAGATTCCAGAGATGGATGAACTATATATCCACTAAGTTAAGTTTGTATGGAACCCTCGGTGCGTGAGTGCTATTCTTACTTATCCGGATTTTTTTTCTCTCTCTGTATAGTTGTGTGGAAAGGCAGCAGTTTCGCACATGAAACAATATATTATTCGACTGAGTTAATCTTGGGAAAGCTTAGAAAATTACAAGAACAGTTTTTCATGGTGGTAACCTAGAAGAGACTGTGAATACCAGTAACAATACTTTACAAGATACATCCGTGTATGGAATGGAGGAACACTTAATACACAGTATACCGCAACGTGAGCTCTGTTGCAGTGATTTGCATAGTATAGACATAATGTAATACTGTACTCACCTATACTTGGGAAACGGATGAGAATACAGTAGCGGCTCTTCTCTCGCACGTGCAATAGCAGACAACAATTATTAATCGTGGCAGCGTCAGTCACCTACATTAGAAAAAACAAGCATTAGCATGAGGAATACGGCTTCTCAAAGCAGCAACAAAAATGGTGATATATGTTAAGAAGGCTGCGTTGCCTCGAAAGAGTGTTTTTACCACGTACATCTGGAATTTTGCTAGTTACCTTCAGTTCATAGTTTTTATTCTCTAACATGTGCATAGGATAGTCTCCGATTCACACTGTTTAATTGCAGAGCTACTTCACTTAAGGAACCTACACGTATTTGCGCTTCAAACGATCTCGTACATGTTGTTATTGAGTGTCTCTATTTTTACTTCTCAAGTTTTACTGTTGAGTTTGTCACTTTGGAATGTATTGACTAATATTAAGCTGATGTATTCTTCTAAAATGCGCGCCATTGCTTTACCAATGCATATAAAACGTTTTCCTACAAGCTTTTGTACACACAAAAGAGGTAATCACTTTTCTACGATGTTGTTCCTCCATCTCAGTGCCATTTTTATGAAAATCAATATACTTCCCGACAAACTGGAAGCTTGCTGTCTCTGCCTCTAGTACCCCTAATTGGTATCTTCTCTTACGAGGCATCTTTCAGATCTGTGAAATTAAAATGGCTTCTTTTGTGATTATTCCGTGTGATTTGCAGCACTTGAAACTGAAACTTTCGTGCAATACAGGCAACTTTTAATGAGAGAAGTAGTCACCAAACCGTCATGTCAATCTGATAGTGGAATTTCCTTCGTTATAACCATGTGCAGTCTCTTATCAACGTTATGAGTAACCAACTTAGAACACGCTAAAGCCCTATCAAGAACCCATTTTATAAACAATTACGTAATCTACATGTATGAGCTGCAACCGAAGGAGAGAGTTCATATTACTCTGTACAGCTGGAATCTGTAAGGGTTCACTACAACACTTACTGGATATAGTATTTAATTAAAAGAATACAGGCTTAAATTATAATTAAACACCATCCTAATTTATAAGGCTGCTCATACATAGTTTGAGAGCCTTCTCACCGCTACCTTGGTTTCATGTATTACGTTTCTGACAATATCACTGAATTTCTTAATCGTTACTTTTAAAAAACATTGAGAAGGTGTCGCTTGTTTATAAAATAAAATAATAAATGTCGTATGACTAGGGCCTCCCGTCGGGTAGACCGTTCGCCGGGTGCAGGTCTTCCGATTTGACGCCACTGCGGCGACTTGCGCGTCGAAGGGGATGAAATGATGATGATTAGGAGAACACAACACCCAGTCGGGAATCGAACCCGGCTCCTTAGGATTGACATTCTGTCGCGCTGACCACTCAGCTACCGGAGGCGGACTGTATAAAATTATAATGTTCATCAATGACCCCTTAACTAGGTCCAGTACTCTAGTAATCAATTTTACAACACGGAAACGTGTTCAAACAGAACACAGTAACTATGAAACAAATGCCACTAAACAAAAGCAACAGAGGCTCTTGCATTATGCTTCGCTCTGAAGGTTTCTCTGCTTGATATGCGTTGTTACTACTAACAGACAATTAATCATCACGATATCCAATTTTTATTACGAGTGCATCCGATCATTAAGAAAATTGTCTCTGTAAAGGAAAAACGATCACTCTGTTTCACATGCATTCCATGCTAGCAGTTCAGTGAACACCTCAGTCGGTACGCAGCACTTGTGTTCCTATGTGGTACACTATATTGTAGCGTAATGCTGTACTGACGCCAGAATTCATCCTGTATCCTTTACTCACAAACTCGGTATGTGTGTGGCTGATTCCTGAAGTTCCTAGCGGATAGCACCACGAAAGTGTTGAAATTATGTGCACTATTCCGAAAATATGCCATATATCAGATGCAAAGTGTTTCCTGCAACAGTGTTAAATTTTTGCACATAAATTTAGTAGTGTTTTCGTATGCCCCACCACTCCCCAAATGTTTCGCGTGGAAGCAATTTGTTACCATTTATCATGGATAAACTGAAATTTAGAACTTATCTTTAACCTCTGTGTAAAATGTTCCGATTCGCAGGGACTCCCATTTCGATGTGCTACTCCGTATTCTTGAGAAGAAAGTACCCATAATTTCCATTTTAACTTTCACAAAAAAAATTGTCAACGGAATATGAGTTGTAAAAATTTTTTTAAATGAAGTTAAATAAATTTCTCAAAACAGTACTCTCCCTTTCTGAGGCACAGTTGTTAATTCTATGAAGAAATTAAAAGGTAATCGGACTACCTGGAGTCCATATTAATTCCAGTTCTGTTGACTCCGGTCACCAGATTTCTTAGTTAGATCCTCGAAAATTTCTTACCCAAGCGGAATGCGTCGTATATACTAAACATATCCACATATTTAAATTTTTGAAATGACAACTGTTTTATTGTCTATGTGTAGTTGCTTTTTATTGGAATGGGATATATGCCATGACAGAAAATATTTTCGATAGAAGCATTTTATTGTTTTTTTTTTATTTTCTGCTATAATAACGTAGCTGTTATACGCCATGGGTGCGTCAGCGAAACAGTAGTGGCTCTGAGCACTATGGGACTTAACATCTGTGGTCATCAGTCCCCTAGAACTTAGAACTACTTAAACCTAACTAACCTAAGGACATCACACACATCCAGAAACAGTAGTGTGTGGAAGGTAGAGAGAGGGGGGCGGGCGTTGCAGCTACACTGGAAGCAAATTTATCTTCGCAAAACCGAGCTTGCATTCTGACCCGCCACGCTCACAGGCGTATCAATTAAGTATCAGTTTGAAGTAAGGCGGAAGGCAGACCATCCAATGGACACTGACTAGAAGCAAGTGCACCGAAAACCATTCACAGTGCAAACTATATCGCTATTTACTGCGAAACCAATATGGGTTATACACCCCCCCCCCTCTTCCCCGCCCCGCTTTCTCCCCTCATCATCGAGCTCCTGTGTATTTTCTTATCGGGTACAGTACTTCTGATTTTTCATACTGGCATTTTTAAAACCCATACAGCGTTACACAATCACACAGCCAGACAACAACCGTGAACTACCTAGTCGGCTGTCAATGTAACTAAATACAAGTACACACCATTGGTGGGTGTGCAAGCCATTACGAGTTACAACTCTCTGTGACAGATCGAACGGCGGCCAGATTGCATTAGTGTTACCCGTGTTTAGTTTTGTTGTTAAACCTGGTAGGGTATATATGGGGTCTGAGGATCACTGAGAAAGACATGGAGATGCCATGTACTCGTGTGAGACACCATATCGACAACTGACAGGGTTTGAAAAGGGGCCTGTTGTGGGTCTGCTGGTCCACTCGTGCAATACCCAATTCTTTGGGGCATTCGGATGTGACAGTGTTCCGATGTCGGACAACATGGCAATGTGAGTGCAGCAATACTCATCGTCAACGTTCCGGTCGACTACGTCTGACTACAACGAGGCAGGATCGCCGTATTGTGCGTGAAGAATATCCTAATCTCTTCACAAATGAGCCTGTTGCTCGGCCACCATTCACCAGACGTTTTCAGTTGGTGAGAGATCTGGAGAATGGGCTGGCCACGGCAGCAGTCGAACATTTTATGTATGCAGAAAGGCCGGTACAGGACCTGCAACATGCGGTCGCCTATTATCCAGCTGAAATGTAGGGTTTCGCAGGGATCGAATGAAGGGTAGAGCCACGGGTCGTAACACATCTGACATGTAACGTTCACTGTTCAAAGTGCCGTCAACGCGAACAAGAGGTGACCGAGACGTGTAACAAATGGCACCCCATACCATCACGCCGGGTGATACGCCAGTATGGCGATGACGAATACACACTTCCAATGTGCGTTCACCGCGATGTCGCCAAACACGGATGCGACCATCATGATTCTGTAAACAGAACCTGGATTCATCCCAAAAAATGACTTTTTGTCATTCGTGCACCCAGGTTCGTCGTTCAGTGCACCATCGCAGGCGCTCCTGTCTGTGATGCAGCGTCGAGGGTAATCGCAGCCATGGTCTCCGAGCTGATAGTCCATACTGCTGCAAATGTCGTCGAACTGTTCGTGCAGATGGTTGTTGTCTTGCAAACGTTCCCATCTGTTGACTCAGGGATCGAGACGTGGCTGCACGATCCGTTACAGCCATGCGGACAAGATGCCTGTCATCTCGACTGCTAGTGATACGAGGCCGTTGGGATCCAGCACGGCGTTCCGTAATACCATCCTGAACCCACCGATTCCATATTCTGCTAACAGTCATTGGATCTCGACCAACGCGAGCAGCAATGTCGCGATACGATAAACCGCTGTCGCGATAGGCTACAGTCCGACATTTATCAAAGTCGGAAACGTGAAGGTACGCATTTCTCCTCCTTACACGAGGCATCACAACAACGTTTCACCAGATAACGCCGGTCAACTGCTGTTTGTGTATGGGAAATCGGTTGGAAACTTTCCCCATGTCAGCACGTTGTAGGTGTCGCCACCGGTGCCAACCTTGTGTGAATGCTCTGAAAAGCTAATCATTTGCATATCACAGCATCTTCTTCCTGTCGGTTCAATTTCGCGTCTGTAGCACGTCATATTTGTGGTGTAGCAATTTTAATGGCCAGAAGTGTACATCAATGGGGACAGTTGAAAATGTGTGTCCCGACCGGGACTCGAACCCGGGACCTGCTGCTTACATGGCAGACGCTCCATCCATCTGAGCCACCGAGGGCACAGAGGATAGTGCGACTGCAGGGCTTTATCCCTTGCACACTCCCCGTGAGACCCACATTCCCAACTTAATGTCCACACACTACATTCGTAGTGCCCCTGCCCATTACACTCATTACTCGCGGCAGACAATCTTACCGAGTCCCGTAAGAGTTCGGTCAATGCGTGTGTATCCAGCACAGAAGAAGGTCAATGGCTGGTTAGCCTTAACTATATGAAGATGGTATTTGTTCTTTCGGACATGTCCATAAGAACAGATGTCATCTTCATATTCATAGAAGCTTCCATATGTCATCAACCATGCGTTCCGGTCCAGCACAAATTTTCATTGTCGTCATTCGATTCTACAGCTGATGGTTGCCCTTATTCCCAATTGTGAATACATTTAATGTACTTACAACATTTGTAGGCCAACTTGTTTAATGAGAGGGTACTACGGTCTCATCAGACCCTTTTTAACCAAATCATTGCACGAATCCAGGCCAGACAGGGTGCAACGTCACACTCATAAATGTGGTTATACAGACAAGGTTTTTTTTTCCCGGCCGATGTGGCCGAGCGGTTCTAGGCGCTTCAGTCTCGAACCGCGCGACCACTACGGTCGCAGGTTCGAATCCTGCCTCGGGCATGGATGTGTATGATGTCCTTAGGTTAGTTAGGTTTAAGTAGTTCTAAGTTCTAGGGGACTGATGACCTCTGACGTTAAGTCCCATAGTCTTCAGAGCCATCTTGTAAATTTGCTTCGATTTTGTAATCACTGAAGTAACCCCAAATACCCTCTCAGCCCGTGAAGTTTCATTTCGTTTCCTTCTCCCCTTCTGGACATTTCATTTTGACAGACGGTGTAGATAAAAAAAAGGAACGCTGAATGAGTGGAAACGAACAGGTCCCAAAAACGACAGCGCAACGGTGAACTACACTACTGGCCACTAAAATTGCTACACCACGAAGATGACGTGCTACAGATGCGAAATTTAACCGACAGGAAGAAGATGATGTGATACGCAAATGATTAACTTTTCAGAGCATTGACACAAGGTTGGCACCGGTGGCGACACATACAACGTGCTGACATGAGGAAAGTTTCCAACCGCTTTCTCATACACAAACAGCAGTTGACCTGCGTTGCCTGGTGAAACGTTGTTGTGATGCCTAGTGTAAGGAGGAGAAACGCGTACCATCACGTATCCGACTTTGATAAAGGTCGGATTGTAACCTATCGCCATTGTGGTTTATCGTATCGCGACATTGCTGCACGCGTTGCTCGAGAACCAATAACTGTGAGCAGAATATGGAATCGGCGTGTTCAGGAAGGTAATACGGAACGCCGTGCTGGATCCCAACGGCCTCGTATCACTAGCAGTCGAGATGACAGGCATCTTATCCGCATGGGTGTAACGGATCGTGCAGCCACGTGTCGATCCCTGAGTCAACAGATGGGGACGTTTTCAAGACAACAACCACCTGCAGGTACAGTTCGACGACGTTTGCAGCAGCATGGACTATCAGCTCGGAGACCATGGCTGCGGTTACCCTTGACACTGCATCACAGACAGGAGCGCATGCGATGGTGTACTCAAAGACGAACCTGAATGCACGAAAGGCAAAACGTCATGTTTTCGGATGAATCCAGGTTCTATTTACAGTATCATGATGGTCGCATCCGTGTTTGGCGACATCGCGGTGAACGCACATTGGAAGCGTGTATTCGTCATCGCCATACTGGCGTATCACCCGGGATGATGGTATGGGGTGCCATTAGTTACACGTCTCGGTCACCTCTTGTTCGCATTGACGGCACTTTCAACAGTGGACGTTACATTTCAGATGTGTTACGACCCGTGGCTCTACCCTTCACTCGATCCCTTCGAATCCCTACATTTCAGCAGGATATTGCACGACCGCGTGTTGCAGGTCCTGTACGGGCCTTTCTGCATACATAAAATGTTCGACTGCTGCCCTGGCCAGCACATTCTCCAGATCTCTCACCAATTGAAAACGTCTGGTCAATGGTGGCCGAGCAATTGGCTCGTCACAATACGCCAGTCACTACTCTTGATGAACTGTGGTATCGTGTTGAAGCTGCATGGGCAGCTGTACCTCTACACGGCATCCAAGCTCTGTTTGACTCAATGCCCAGGCGTATCAAGGCCGTTATTACGGCCAGAGGTGGTTGTTCTGGGTACTGATTTCTCAGGATCTATGCACCCAAATTGCGTGAAAATGTAATT
Organism: Schistocerca piceifrons; assembly: GCF_021461385.2. Classification (NCBI taxonomy): domain Eukaryota; kingdom Metazoa; phylum Arthropoda; class Insecta; order Orthoptera; family Acrididae; genus Schistocerca; species Schistocerca piceifrons. The sequence goes on from NC_060139.1 coordinate 381,482,265, forward strand.
ACATGTCAGTTCTAGTATGATATATGTGTCCAGTGAATACCCGTTTATCATCTGCATTTCTTCTTGGTGTAGCAATTTTAATGTCCAGTAGTGTAGTTGATAAAGGTGAAAGAGTTCGCCCATCTCTAGTAGACAGTGAGATGGCAGGGACCGAGTGCAGCACGGCAGTCTGCAGCCGCGTGCTGCGCTGCGCTCTGCTGTGGTTGAGTTGGCGGACACGCGCAGCCAAACTGGCTCCAGCACACACAGCGCACGGCCCCCTTGGCGCACATTTCGGCGGAGCGGCCGCAATGCGACGCGCCGGCCGGGGGCAGCAGTGGGGGCGGGCCGCGTTGGGGCACGTGTGTGCCGGCCACTCCACACTACACGGTCAAAAGCGGACATCTACGTACCGGTAGCCGCAATCACATTACTACCGGATGACTTCAAGGCACTTAGGACTAGTTCTCGCAATGTTGTGTTTTCACCAGTACTAAACATGAGCACACCGCTTGGCATTAAAGCATTTCAGCGCAAGCGTTCACAGTACATAGGAGTCACGCCACCCACATTCTATATACAGCCTCTTCAAGCCCTCACCTAGCACATTACGCTACATCCAAGGTTCCAAGGTCGTTTTTCCCCCCTAGCACAAGTAACGAACAGAACTCGCTGTGCTTGATTTTGGCACATACAGGCTCGTTATAATTAAACATTCGCTACTCGAGAGGGACACTATGACAAACGAGTGCTCGTAGGAGAATGTAACTTTGTGGAAACATTTGTAAGGACATGCATAAGACAAATATGAATAAATCACTGAAAGAAGCACATTTTAATTTCCATGACAGCGTAAAATTTTTTAATTGCGTACTATGTTTACGTTCCAGGTTACACAAGTTGCTCAATGTAACGACCATCTGCATGCATGACAGCTGGGAGCCGCACTAGAAGTACTATTTCACAACTGTTCGGAGCACTTTTCAAACAGTAGCCGTACCAGGTCTGGTTGACAGAGGAGATAGAGAAGATCCTAAGAAGAGCGGCGCGTTTCGTCACAGGGTTATTTCGTGAGCGTGATAGCGTTACGGAGATGTTTAGCAAACTCAAGTGTCAGACTGTACAAGAGAGGCGCTCTGCATCGCGGTGTAGCTTGCTGTCCAGGTTTCGAGAGGGTGCGTTTCTGGACGAGGTATCGAATATATTGCTTCCCCCTACTTATACCTCCCGAGGAGATCACGAATGTAAAATTAGAGAGATTCGAGCGCGCACACGGAGGTTTTCCGGCAGTCGTTCTTCCTGTGAACCATACGCGACTGGAACAGGAAAGGGAGGTAATGACAGCGGCACGTAAAGTACCCTCCGCCACACACTGTTGGGTGGCTCGCGGAGTATAAATGTAGATGCAGAAATTAAGAGTTTCCAGCTGTAGTGACACTGCTTGTATATGGCACACTGCGTCCACCATGTTCAATTTTGGCAACAGTAACTTCTTCAACAATCTGTGGTGCAATTGGCAGTCGGCCTCTCCCATGAGCAATTCCCACTTTGTCCAGATCAATGTTGACTATAAAGCAGACTGAAGCTTGTGTTTCAACCCTACATCGCCGTACCAGTACCGGCACGTAACGGCAAGTCATGACTCTAAATTTACAAACAACAAAAATCCTACAATGCGCAATGTAAACATCATTCCTATAATGTTTTTCTACTACACTAAATGGTTCAAATGGCTCTGGGCACTGGGACTTAACTTCTGAGGTCATCAGTCCCCTAGAACTTAGAACTACTTAAACGAAACTAACCTAAGGACATCACACACATCCATGCCCGAGGCAGGATTCGAACCTGCGACCGCAGCGGTCGCGCGGGCCCAGACTGAAGCGCCTAGAACCTCTCGGCCACTCTGGCCGGCTACTACACTAACAAAAGTAGCGAAAGTTTAATTGCAACCATCCGGTACTTAATACCATGTGCTTTGAGGACGTTACATTTTTTAGTTTCTCCATGCTCCCAGTAGATGGCAGCATGCGATTAAAAAAACGTTATGGCAGTGTCAACATATCTTCGAGAAATGAAGATAATCTCTGCTAATTTTTAGTAAATTTGGACTAGAATGGGCCTAGAACGTGGTGTAGTTAATATACCCTACGCTATGCAATAAGCGACTTTTTATTTCATCACAATACAGTGAGGTCTTTCTTGGATGTAGCTCTGGGACTACATTCGCCAACGACCTACGAGTACACATTCACATTTCCAATGACACTGTTTCCAAACCTTCGAGGTGTTTAATACTGACTGTCCAGAGTGTTCCAACAAGGAAGTCTACGACAAATGACATAAAATTTCAGGCATAGTCCGTAAAAAACTCTACAACTGTACGATCACCTCAAGCGAATTGACGGAACCAAGATGAGCAATATGTTTTTCCACTTTTTATTCAAATCCAAAAACCAGAATGCCCTGGTTTAGAAATACTACAGAATATCTGAAACTCCTACAAAGCAAACCTGAAGAAGCCTGTAACAAGGATCTCTTCCGCAACAAGGAACGGGCTACACCGAGACGAACAATCTAACAGAACACGCAGGTGCCTCTTGGATGAAGGAGCCTAAGCAAGCCCACTCACAAAGAATGAAGGAAATCTAGGCTTCAAAGAAAGGAGAGGTCACTGCCAAGTGTAACAAGACTTAGCACGGCCATGAAGGCGCCAGAGAAATAAATAAAGTAAATGAATAGTATTAATTTTGAACGTATTCTAAAATTTAGATTTTAATCTGATTTGTTCTACGACAGTGCACTGAGAACCAATAAAACCTTCCATCCATAAAACATAAAGTCACAACTGAGGAGGATAACCAAAGATTAGCTAACGCGTTTCTCATTTGGAAATATCCATTGAATGTTGGTTGTTCCTGTGTAGGAAGGAGAAACTTTCTGTCGACAGTGACAGAACAGTTTCCAATCGAGACTGTGGTTTCTCGTTCCGCGACATTTCTGCTCCCATTTCTACATCTACATCTACATTGATACTCCGCAAGCCACCCAACGGTGTGTGGCGGAGGGCACTTTACGTGCCACTGTCATTACCTCCCTTTCCTGTTCCAGTCGCGTATGGTTCGCGGGAAGAACGACTGTCTGAAAGCCTCCGTGCGCGCTCCAATCTCTCTAATTTTACATTCGTGATCTCCTCGGGAGGTATAAGTAGGGGGAAGCAATATATTCGATACCTCATCCAGGAACGCACCCTCTCGAAACCTGGCGAGCAAGCTACACCGCGATGCAGAGCGCCTCTCTTGCAGAGTCTGCCACTTGAGTTTATTAAACATCTCCGTAACGCTATCACGGTTACCAAATAACCCGGTGACGAAACGCGCCGCTCTTCTTTGGATCTTCTCTATCTCCTTCGTCAACCCGACCTGGTACGGATCCCACACTGATGAGCAATACTCAAGTATAGGTCGAACGAGTGTTTTGTAAGCCACCTCCTTTGTTGATGGACTACATTTTCTAAGCACTCTCCCAATGAATCTCAACCTGGTACCCGCCTTACCAACAATTAATTTTATATGATCATTCCACTTCAAATCGTTCCGTACGCATACTCCCAGATATTTTACAGAAGTAACTGCTACCAGTGTTTGTTCCGCTATCATATAATCATACAATAAAGGATCCTTCTTTCTATGTATTCGCAATACATTACATTTGTCTATGTTAAGGGTCAGTTGCCACTCCCTGCACCAAGTGCCTATCCGCTGCAGATCTTCCTGTATTTCGCTACAATTTTCTAATGCAGCAACTTCTCTGTATACTACAGCATCATCCGCGAAAAGCCGCATGGAACTTCCGACACTATCTACTAAGTCATTTATATATATTGTGAAAAGCAATGGTCCCATAACACTCCCCTGTGGCACGCCAGAGGTTACTTTAACGTCTGTAGACGTCTCTCCATTGATAACAACATGCTGTGTTCTGTTTGCTAAAAACTCTTCAATCCAGCCACACAGCTGGTCTGATATTCCGTAGGCTCTTACTTTGTTTATCAGGCGACAGTGCGGAACTGTATCGAACGCCTTCCGGAAGTCAAGAAAAATAGCATCTACCTGGGAGCCTGTATCTAATATTTTCTGGGTCTCATGAACAAATAAGGCGAGTTGGGTCTCACACGATCGCTGTTTCCGGAATCCATGTTGATTCCTACATAGTAGATTCTGGGTTTCCAGAAATGACATGATACGCGAGCAAAAAACATGTTCTAAAATTCTACAAGAGATCGACGTAAGAGATATAGGTCTATAGTTTTGTGCATCTGCTCGACGACCCTACTTGAAGACTGGGACTATCTGTGCTCTTTTCCAATCATTTGGAACCCTCCGTTCCTGTAGAGACTTGCGGTACACGGCTGTTAGAAGGGGGGCAAGTTCTTTCGCGTACTCTGTGTAGAATCGAATTGGTATCCCGTCAGGTCCAGTGGACTTTCCTCTATTGAGTGATCCCAGTTGCTTTTCTATTCCTTGGACACTTATTTCGATGTCAGCCATTTGTCGACATCCACCGAGCGTCTGCCGAATACGGGATCGACGGGTACACGGCCATGCTCAACGCTGTACAGGGTCTCAACGGCGTCACGCGACTAGTGCTCGAGGGGTGACAAATATTGTTACATTGTTCGTTTTGCCGTACGAGACCCCACAGCCATGTCACATACCTAATGAGGTGACAAAGACACACTTCCACGTTAGTTTCACTTTAAATAGAATGCATTAAAATTCCGATTCTGGGGCACGAGAAGACGCGGCGACACCGGAGCGAATCCACCCGGCGAATTAACAACGAGCGGCGGCGTGCCGGCCAGCCTGCATGTGGTTTATGGGAAGTTTCCCACGTCCTTCCAGGTGAATACCAGGCTGGTGTGTGTTATGTAGCTGTGGGAACTTTTGAGCATAGCATCGTTGTGCTGATCTTCCAATGCATTCAATGAACGCACACGCTAGTTGCTAATCGGTTATTTCTTAACCAGACAACCTATCCACACTGCTGTGTATCACTGTCACCGTACAATTAACTAACACTGGTGGGAAAACAAATCCGAGATAATAACGGCATTACTGAATGCAAGCTTAACGGCAGAAATTAAATTGGGCTTTACTGTTATCAACGGCAAGAACTATGACCGTACGGAAAATGTTTATTTAGATATAAGACTCACAGTTCATATCGCCAACATCTGTTCTGCTGTACAGATATTTTTCAGTACAATACAGATACAAAGATAAATGGGGGTAAAAATCAAACAAAACGTAACTCCTCTCTAAGAAGCTGCGGAAGACCACTGTTCCCTTATATCAAAGTAATCAGAATGCATCCCTGAACAACCTCATAAAATTTGTCGATGGACTTCGGGTTCACCCTGCAGGCCGACAGGAGCTTCAGTTCAGAGTATTTAACACCATGTAATTTACCAGTGGTGAAGTCACATGCACGACTCAGATTTATTCGAAGAATCGTAAGAAAGCGCAATTCACACATGAAAGAAGCCACATACAGAATACTCGTTCCAGCAATTATTGAGTACTGTTCGTCAGTCTAGGACCATTATCAAGTTAGTTTAACCTAAGAGGTAAAACCCCCCATGAACCACGGACCTTGCCGTTGGTGGGGAGGCTTGCGTGCCTCAACGATACAGATACCCGTACCGTAGGTGCAACCACAACGGAGGGGTATCTGTTGAGAGGCCAGCAAACGTGTGGTTCCTGAAGAGGGGCAGCAGCCTTTTCAGTAGTTGCAGGGGCAACAGTCTGGATGATTGACTCATCTGGCCTTGTAAAACTAACCAAAACGGCCTTGCTGTTGTGGTACTGCGAACGGCTGAAAGCAAGGGGAAACTACAGCCGTAATTTCTCTCGAGGGCATGCAGCTTTACTGTATGGTTAAATGATGATGGCGTCCTCTTTGGTAAAAAATTCCGGAGGTAAAATAGTCCCCCATTCGGATCTCCGGCGGGGACTACTCAAGAGGACGTCGTTATCAGGAAAAAGAAAACTGGCGTTCTCACCGAGCGAGGTGGCGCAGTGGTTAGCACATTGGACTCGCATTCGGGAGGACGACGGTTCAATCCCGCTTCCGGCCATCCTGATTTAGGTTTTCCGTGATTTCCGTACACCGCTCCAGGCAAATGCCGGGATGGTTCCTCTGAAAGGGCACGGCCGACTTCCTTCCCTGTCCTTCCCTAATCAAGATGAGACCGATGACCTCGCTGTTTGGTCTCTTCCCCCAAAACCAACCAAAACTGGCGTTCTACGGATCGGAGCGTGGAATGTCAGATCCCTTAACCGGGCAGGTAGATTAGAAAATTTAAAAAGGGAAATGGATAGGTTAAAGTTAGATATAGTGGGAATTAGTGAAGTTCGGCGGCAGGAGGAACAAGACTTCTGGTCAGGTGAATACAGGGTTATAAATACAAAATCAAATAGGGGTAATGCAGAAGTAGGTTTAATAATTAATAAAAAAAATAGGAGTGCGGGTAAGCTACTACAAACAGCTTAGCGAACGTGTTATAGTGGCCAAGATAGACACGAAGCTCATGCCTACTACAGTAGTACAAGTTCATATGCCAAGTAGCTCTGCAGATGACGAAGAAATTGAAGAAATGTATGATGAGATAAAAGAAATTATTAAGGTAGTGAAGGGAGACGAAAATTTAATAGTCATGGGGGACTGGAATTCGACAGTAGGAAAAAGGAGAGAAGGAAACATAGTAGGTGAATACGGATTGGGGCTAAGAAATGAAAGAGGAAGCCGTCTGGTAGAATTTTGCACAGAGCATAACTTAACCATAGCTAACACTTGGTTCAAGAATCATAAAAGAAGGTTGTATACATGGAAGAATCCTGGAGATACTAAAAGGTATCAGATAGATTATATAATGGTAAGACAGAGATTTAGGAACCAGGTTTTAAATTGTAGGACATTTCCAGGGGCACATGTGGACTCTGACCACAATCTATTGGTTATGAACTGTAGATTAAAACTGAAGAAATTGCAAAAAGGTGGGAATTTAAGGAGATGGAACCTGGATAAATTGACTAAACCAGAGGTTGTACAGAGTTTCAGGGACAGCATAGGGGAACAATTTACAGGAATGGGGGAAAGAAATATAGTAGAAGACGAATGGGTAGCTCTGAGGGATGAAGTAGTGAAGGCAGCAGACGATCAAGTAGGTAAAAAGACGAGGGCTAGTCGAAATCCTTGGGTAACAGAAGAAATATTGAATTTAATTGATAAAAGGAGTAAATGAAGCAGGCAATAAGGAATACAAACGTCTCAAAAATGAGATCGACAGGAAGTGCAAAATGGCTAAGCAGGGGTGGCTAGAGGACAAATGTAGGGATGTAGAGGCTTATCTCACTAGGGGTAAGATAGATACAGCCTACAAGAAAATTAAAGAGACCTTTGGAGAAAAGAGAGCCACTTGTATGAATATCAAGAGCTCAGATGGAAACCCAGTTCGAAGCAAAGAAGGGAAAGTAGAAAGGTGGAAGGAGTATATAGAGGGTCTATACAAGGGCGATGTTCTTGAGGACAATATTATGGAAATGGAAGAGGATGTAGATGAAGATGAAATGGGAGATATAATATTGCGTGAAGAGTTTGACAGAGCACTGAAAGACCTAAGTCGAAACAAGGCCCCGGGAGTAGACAACATTCCATTAGAACTACTGGCGGCCTTGGGAGAGCCAGTCCTGACAAAACTCTACCATCTAGTGAGCAAGATGTACGACACAGGCGAAATACCCTCAGACTTCAAGAAGAATATAATAATTCCAATCCCAAAGAAAGCAGGTGTTGACAGATGTGAAAATTACCGAACTATCAGTTTAACAAGTCACAGCTGCAAAATACTAACGCGAATTATTTACAGACGAATGGAAAAACGGGTAGAAGCCGACCTCGGGGAAGATCAGTTTGGATTCCGTAGAAATGTTGGAACACGTGAGGCAATACTGACCTTACGACTTATCTTAGAAGAAGGATTAAGAAAAGGCAAACCTACGTTTCTAGCATTTGTAGACTTAGAGAAAGCTTTTGACAATGTTAACTGGAATACTCTCTTTCAAATTCTGAAGGTGGCAGGGGTAAAATGCAGGGAACGAAAGGCTATTTACAATTTGTACAGAAACCAGATGGCAGTTATAAGAGTCGAGGGTCATGAAAGGGAAGCAGTGGTTGGGAAAGGAGTGAGACAGGGTTGTAGCCTCTCCCCGATGTTATTTAATCTGTATATTGAGCAAGCAGTGAAGGAAACAAAAGAAAAATTGGGAGTAGGAATTAAAATGCATGGAGAAGAAATAAAAACTTTGAGGTTCGCCGATGACATTGTAATTCTGTCAGAGACAGCAAAGGACTTGGAAGAGCAGTTGAACGGAATGGATAGTGTCTTGAAGGGAGGATATAAGATGAACATCAACAAAAGCAAAACGAGGATTATGGAATGTAGTCAAATTAAGTTGGGTGATGCTGAGGGAATTAGATTAGAAAATGAGACACTTAAAGTAATAAATGAGTTTTGCTATTTGGGGAGCAAAATAACTGATGATGGTCGAAGTAGAGAGGATATCAAATGTAGACTGGGAATGGCAAGGAAATCGTTTCTGAAGAAGAGAAATTTGTTAACGGCGAGCATAGATTTAAGTGTCAGGAAGTCGTTTCTGAAGGTATTTGTATGGAGTGTAGCCATGTGGACAATAAATAGTTTGGACAAGAAGAGAATAGAAGCTTTCGAAATGTGGTGCCACAGAAGAATGTTGAAGATTTGGTTGGTAGATCACGTAACTAATGAGGAGGTATTGAATAGGATTGGAGAGGAGAGAAGTTTGTGGCACAACTTGACTAGAAGAAGGGATCGGTTGATAGGACATGTTCTGAGACATCGAGGGTTCACCAATTTAGTATTGGAGGGCAGCGTGGAGGGTAAAAATCGTAGAGGGAGACCAAGAGATGAATACACTAAGCAGATTCAGAAGGATGTAGGTTGCAGTAGGTACTGGGAGATGAAGGAGCTTGCATAGGATAGATTAGCATAGAGAGCTGCATCAAATCAGTCTCAGGACTGAAGACCACAACAACAACAACAAGAGGTAAAAGAGATTCAAAGAAGCACTTTGTTTTCAGTCAGCGTGAGAGTATCGCAGAAATGCTCAAAGAACGTTAGACGAAAGAAGTTATTCATTACTCGCAAAATTTCAAGAACCCTAGTTTCAAAGTGCATCAAGATACATTAATTCCTCCAACATAAACCTCGAGTAACGACCACGACGCCAAAATTAAAAGATTTCTGCTCATACAGCAGGGCACCATTATTTTTTATTCTGGACCATTTGCGAATGGAAAAGGTAAGGCCCAAAACCGTGACCGGGTCATTAGCCTGGCTGCAGGTCGAGTGCCGCGACACTAGGGGGGCAAGGGTGGCGGGCCCATCGCTTTGGCCGACTTCTACCCCCGGGAAAAATCCCCGGTACTCATTTGATGACAGTAGGAATGGACTGCCTGGGACTGAACCCGTGACCTCACTCCTGCCTGCGACAGAACGCAGGACCTCCAGGGCCGGAGTATAGCGCTTTACCAGATAGACCACCACGGCCACGAATGGAAAAGGAAGAGGTAAAAATGATATATCTGCATCTACATACACATACTCCGGAAGCCACCATACATTGCAAGATTGATGTTACCCACTGCTGCGTTTAGTTATTCCCTTTCCCGTTCCACTCGCAGATGTAGATAGTAGAAAACAAATGTCAATATGCTTCCACACGAGCACCGATTTCTCTCATCTTGTCCCCGCGCTCGTTATGCGAGATGTATGTTGGTAGCAGTAAGATCGTTTTCCAGTCTATCTACGACAACTCTCTAAACTTTCTCATTGGTGTTTCGTGACAAGAACTTCGTTTTCCCCCCATGGATTCCTATTTGAGTTCACGGAGCATTTCAGTAACACACGAGCAGCACGATAGAACGCGTCGCACAGGTGTTCTGTACGCAGTCTCCTTTGTAGGTGTGGTATAGTTTTGTATGATTCTCACAGTAAATCGAAGTCGACCAGTTCCGTTTCTTACATTGGACCTTACATATTCGTTCTGTTCCATGCATCTCTTCTACGTTACGCCTGTACAAGATGATTCACAACGATATGCAAATATTTTAATATGTTATTCTAGAAGTAAAACGAAAGAAAAAAGTTCATATAAACATAGGTCCGCAAATGTTTAGTTACGTAGTTACGGCTAATAAAAGATTTTGCCTGAAATTTAGTAACTTCGCTAATATGAAGGCATCGCAAAACTGCATGAAGTTAAAGTAAAGCACGATTTTCATTTATTTTGTTGTTATTGGTCTGGTGAACCTACTAAAACATGTCCCAGATGTGTATCTGCAGTAGTTTTCCAGAACATCAAGAGAAGCAAAGACGTAATTTCGTAAAGTTCTTGATTTATTAACTACTTGGCCCAGTTTTTTTTTAATTCCAGACAATTGCACAAAGTTCTCAACAGAAGTTGTAGCGAATTTAATTTTGGAAAAATGATGGTACTAACGTTAACTGAAACTGTATGAATGTGTCAGATAATCTGCTTTTATTAATACCATAGCACACGTGAATTCATGTTAAGCCGGAAAAAAACAAAGCTCAGTGTTAAGGAAGTTGTACAGTGTACATACAATTTAACAATACATTCACAATAAATGTTCAAAAATGTCTCTACCGAGTTCAATGCATTTAGCTGCAAGTGTATGAACAGATTTTGTTGCTCGTTTCAGTTTCACAGGGTTGTTCTTAATTTCGTCTATTGCACTCATAACACGAGCAAGTAATGCCTCACGTGTATTGACTTTGCCCTCATAAAGTATGTCTTTCATCCATCCCTGTACACAAAAATCCATTGGGGTTAAATCGGGCGATCTGGGTGGCCTCAGACGCGTAGCACCACAACCAATTCATTTCTACTGCTACGGTCGCAGGTTCGAATCCTGCCTCGGGCATGGATGTGTGTGATGTCCTTAGGTTAGTTAGGTTTAAGTAGCTCTAAGTTCTAGGGGACTGATGACCACAGACGTTGAGTCCCATAGTGCTCAGAGCCATTTGAACCATTTGAATTCATTTCTGAGGAAAATGTTGATTTAAATGTGTAGTAAAGGCGTTGGTGAAATGTGGAGGCCCGCCATCATGTTGAAAATACATTTGCAATCGCGTAGCAAGTGTAACATCTTCGAGCAAGCGAGGCATTTCTTCTTGAAGGAATTGAGGGTACGCCCCCCCAGTTGGACGTCCTGGGAAAATGAATGGTCCAATAAAGTTTGTGTTGACTATACCACACCACACATTTATGCTAAATCGCTGCTGGAAATTGCGTTGCACTGTTGTATGTGAGTTTGCTTCAGACTATATGTGCTCGTTACGTAAATTGCTTACACTATCTCGAGTAAACAGTGCCTCATCAGTAGATAAAATGTATTTGTGTAACTGCCGATTAGTATTTAACCAGTTGCACAACTCCAAACGAAGGGCAGGATGTCCCAGATGTAAATGATGCACTTTTTGTTTATGGTAAGGATACAGATTATTGTACTTCAGAGAACGCCATACCTTAGATTGTGAAATGCCTAACCATTGAGCGATACATCGTGTACGGTACCCGGGCTACGTTGAACAGCATCGATAATATCCTCATCATCGTCTCCACGTCTCGAGAGCTCGTACTGATTATGAACGCTGGATAGGGAACCTGTCTCCCGTAACATTAAAAATACTACGCTAATGGTTCGTGCGTTCGGAATCCCCCGAGTTGGATAACGTACGCGATATTCGTCAACTGCAGCCTTAGCATTACCATCACATTTGCCATAAATAAACACAACATCGGTGTATTCCTCTGTCGTAAATTAAAAGGCATCCATATTTCATAAATAATCGACAAACTTCAACAGTTACTATGTGGTTTAACTTAAATACACTGTTGTTATTGTGTTGTTTCACTGAACAATAGAGAAAACTAACTCGTGTCAAGTTTAGGAAACGGCTGAAACAACTCACTAACGGTTGCCAACAATTACATAACCGTTGTTACATTCTTAATGGAAAGTAAACAGATTTACTTGTACGAGGGTGAGTCAAATGAAAACCTTAAATATTTTTTAAATATTATTTATTGTGCAGAAGTGGTACAAAGCCGTATCACTTTACAACATAATCTCCCCCACGCTCAATGTAAGACCTCCAGCGCTTACAAAGTGCATAAATTCCTTTAGAAAAAAATTCTTTTGGTAGTCCGCGCAAGCACTCACGCACCGCGTGGCATACCTCTTCATTAGAACGGAACTTCTTTCCTCCCATTGCGTCTTTGAGTGGTCCAAACATATGGAAATCACTTGGAGCAAGGTCTGGTGAGTATGGAGGATGAGGAAGACACTCAAAATGCAAGTCTGTGATTGTTGCAACTGTTGTACGGGCAGCGTGGGGCCTTGCATTTTCATGTTGCAAAAGGACACCTGCTGACAGCAATCCGCGTCGCTCTGATTTGATTGCTGGCCGCAGATGATTTTTTAGGAGATCTGTGTATGATGCTCTGGTGACAGTGGTCCCTCTAGGCATGTAATGCCCCAAAATGACGCCTTTTTCGTTCTAAAAGAGAGAGTCAGCATAACCTTCCCTGCTAGTTGTTCTGTTCGAAACTTCTTTGGTTTTGGTGATGAGGAATGGCGCCATTACTTGCTCGCTCTCTTCGTTTCCGGTTGGTGGAAGTGAACCCAGGCTTCGTCCCCAGTAACGATTCTTGCAAGGAAGCCATCACCTTCTCGTTCAAAGCGCCGAAGAAGTTCTTCACAAGCATCAACACGTCGTTCACTCATTTCAGGAGTCAGCTGCCGTGGCACCCATCTTGCAGACACTTTGTGAAACTGGAGCACATCATGCACAATGTGGTGTGCTGACCCACGACTAATCTGTAAACATGCTGCAATGTCATTCAGTGTTACTCAGCGGTTTTCTTTCACTATGGCTTCAACTCCTGCAATGTTCTGTGGAGTCACAACTCGTTGTGCTTGACCTGGACGAGAAGCATCTTCCACTGAAGTCATGCCACTTACGAACTTCCTACTCCATTCGTAGACTTGCTGCTGTGACAAACATGCATCACCATACTGAACCTTCATTCGTCGATGAATTTGAATACGTTTCACACGTTGACTACGCAAAAACCGATTAACAGAACGCTGTTCTTCCCCGGTGCAAGGCGCAAGTGGGGCGGCCATCTTTATTCTGATACGGCGACGGTATGTGTGCATCTGCACTATGTTGCCACCTTTAGGCCATTCTACACCCTGTTTGTAGCACGCTTATTAGCTTACAGGATAACAGCGCGAAATTTCGATTTGTTATTACAAATTTAAGGTTTTCATTTGACTCACCCTCGTATAATAATCTTTGCTTCTCGGGATGTTCTGGAAAACTACTGTAGATACACGTCTGGGACATGTTTTTTTTTTACATTCACCAGACCAACAGCCACAAAATAAATGGAAATTGTGCTTTATTTAACCTAGTACACTTCTGCGATGGCTTCATATTGGCGAAGTTGCTAAATTTCATGCAAAAACTTATTAGCTGTAACTCCGTAACTAATCATTTGGGGACCTACGTTTATATAAACTTTTTTCTTTAGTTTTACTTGTAGAATAATATATTAAAATATTTCCATATCTTCGTGAATCACCCTGTATATTTAATCGCCGTGACCCTCTGAAGAAGCACTTTACTATTGCTGCATTCGACATCACAGTGTCGTTTTTGCTACTCACTTGCATTAACTTAACATTTTCTCTCATTTACAGCAATTGCCATTCATCATACCAAATAGAAATTCTATACAAGTCATTCTGTAACTTCCTACAGTCACTGAAAGACAATGCTTTCCCGTACACTACAACGTCATCATCAAACAATTGTAGACTGCCGCCCACCGTATCCGTCAGGTCGTTGATGTATATTGAAAAAAAAAAAGGTGGTCTTGTTGCGCTGCGTTATTGCGTATGCTCGGGCCTTCTTTAACAGTCTGCAATATCTAGGAACATGGAATACGCCTGTTGTCCTTCATCTAACGAGGGTCACTCAAAAAGAAATGCACACTATTTTTGTAAAAATACAGTTTTCATTCTGCATGTGTGAAGGTTTTACAGTGTGTAGGTACATCCTTCCCGCTTGTTTTCAAACTTAGTTCAACCTATTCCCGTGAGTGGTGAGGTCACAGCATGTCTTCAAGATGGCTGCTACACTTGACGTTCGTCAGAAGCAACGTGCTGTCATAGAATTCCTGTGCTGTGTAAACGAGACAGTGGGAAACAGCCACAAGAGGTTGAAAAAGGTGTATGGAGATGCTGCTGTCGATCGCAGTACAGTTAGTCGTTGGGCAAGCAGGTTAAGTGATGAAAGCGGGCACGGCAATATTGAGAACTGTCCTCGCAGCGGCAGGCCTCGTACTGCACACACTCCAATGTGCAGAGAGTTAACGAATTGGTGACTGCTGACAGACGCATCACAGTGAACGAAATGTCACGCTACGTTGGGATAGGGGAAGGAAGTGTTTGCAGAATACAGAAAGTGTTGGCGTTAAAAAAGGTTTGTGCCAGGTGGGTTCCCAGGATGCTGACAGTGGCTCATAAAGAAACAAGGAAAACGGTATGCAGCGAACTTTTGGAGCAGTACGAGAATGATGGAGATGAATTTCTTGGAAGAATTGTGACAGGTGATGAAGCATGGCTCCATCATTTTTCACCAGAGACAAGAGGTAATCAATGGAGTGGCGTCATATAAATTCACCCAAGAAAAAAAATTCAAAACCACACCTACTGCTGGAAAAGTTATGGCTACGGTGTTTTTCGATCCCGAAGGACTCTTGCTTGTGGACATCATGCCAAGTGGAACCACCATAAATTATGATGCATATGTGACGACACTGAAGAAACTTCAAGCTCGACTGAGTCGTGTTCGACTACATCGGCAAAAGCAAGATGTTTTGCTGTTGCACGACAATGCACGGCCACATGTCAGTCAAAAAACCATGGAAGCGATCACAAAACTCGGATGGACAACACTGAAACACTGACCTGGCTCCATGTGACTATCATCTCTTTGCGAAATTGAAAGACTCTCTTCGTGGAACAAGGTTTGAAGATGATGACACCCTTGTGCACGCTGCCAAACAGTGGCTCCAGCAGGTTGGTCCAGAATTTTACCATGCGGGTATACAGGCGCTGGTTGCAAGATGGCGTAACGCAGTTGAGAGGGAAGGAAATTATGTTGAGAAATGAAAATATTGTTCCTAAAGAATGTATCTACACACTGTAAAACTTTCAGACATGTAGAATAAAAGATGGATTTTTTTTAATTGTGTGCATTTCTTTTGGAGTGACCCTCGTATGTTTTGCAGTATATCGTGCGAGGAAAGAGCAAGCTGAGCATAGCACGTTGGATACTTCCTAAACACGTCTAAACCCGTGCTGATCTGTGTCCAGGTGACACACTAAGAAACCCCCGCCATGAACAGTACAGTGTGCAAATAGGGACCTCGATGTAAAGTGAATTTCTGGGTCTATTTGTGGATCGCCAACCCCAATTAGCGGCTTTAGTTTCGCCTTGAAACCGGCCACGACAGTACAGAAGACGAACAAATGAATGACTAGACACTTTTTGGAAACTGTGTTGTCGCGCGGATCACGACTGAATTAGCTAATTTCTGAGGAAATCCGAGGCGCGGCTGCTCCCGCTGAGCCGCGAGACGATCCGCGAGCGCTCCAAAGGCGGCGGCGGGTGTCTGGTAATTCTGCGAACAGCGGGCGACTAAGCCGCCAGAGGTAGAAACGAATCCCGGGGGCCGCGTCTGCGGCGCCACAATAGGGGCGGCGGCTCCTCAGAGCGGCTTCCCTCAGCACGCGCCGCCTTTTGTAACCGCGGGAGATGGGCTGACAGAGCTGCCTAATTAGCGACGGACAAGAGCGGTAACCAGAGGCGGCGGGCCGCGCCGAGGCGCAGCTCCGCCCCCCCCCCCCCCCCCCCCCCGCTCCTCCCCAGATCGACTCCGCGGAACAGGAGACGAGCGGAGAGCCACGCACTTGGAACAATACCCGCTCCATCGGCCCGCAGTCTACAGACCGCACAAGATACTTACAGAAATACCTTTCTCAGTTACAGAGGCAAGTCATGTTGTTATCATAACAACCTACATTATCTGACGTGTACTGCTTCAAGCTCGTCCAGTACGACACTTTTTCGAGCGCGAGTGGCGGGCATCTGAAAAATTAAGTTAGCGCCCATCAGAATATGAGCTTTGTTCCTCACCCTTAGCCCTCCCTCTGCTGTTTCCCAATCGCCAGGAAACCGGTCGTAAACAGCTTGGCAAAGGATTTTCAAGCCGTTACACCTGGCTATACTTTTTGGGGTGGAAAATTTGCAAGCTGCCAGGAATTTAATGGAGAGCTAGCGCACACCAGTCTGGACCGCGGAAGGCAATCAACACCTATCCCAACTGCATAGGATACTATTGTGTTGGCCGAAGAGCCAACACCGTGTTATTACAGGAGGCCGAAATGCACGCGTTTTAGCTCACGCAGGCTGGCATGAGGACGGAAGAACTATATTCACGTGAGGTCTGGAACATGACAAGGAATTAGAATTCAGAAAGCGGACGTAATTAGTTTGATACTTAACTTTAATCCATTAATGATGAACGTCGCTCTTGACGAACACATTGGATCCGCATTCGGGAGGATGACGGTTCAATCCCACGTCCGGCTATCCTGATTTAGGTTTTCCGTGATTTCCCTAGATCACTTCAGGCAAATGCTGGGATGGTTCCTTTGAAAGGGCACGGCCGATTTCCTTCCCCATCCTTCCCTATTCCGAGCTTGTGCTCCGTCTCTAATGACCTCGTTGTCGTCGGGACGTCGAACACTAATCTCCTCCTCCTCCGCTCTTGACGGTACATGATTCACAATATTATCTTTTCAGAATAGTAACTGAATATGGCGCCTTGCTAGGTCGTAGCAAATGACGTAGCTGAAGGCTATGCTACACTGTCGTCTAGGCAAATGAGAGCGTATGTAACAGTGAACCATCGCTAGCAAAGTCGGCTCTCCAATTGGGGCAAGTGCTAGGGAGTCTCTCTAGACTAGACCTGCCGTGTGGCGGCGCTCGGTCTGCAATCACTGATAGTATAGTATACTAACGGACCGCGGTCGATTTAAAGGCTACCACCTAGCAAGTGTCGTGTCTGGCGGTGACACCACAGATACCAATTAATTAGGAGACTGAGCGATGTGGACAGGTATTCAACACTAATTAAAAAAGATTATAGCTTAGAAATAGGAAATATTCTACTAGAATTTGTATGTACTCGTATATGGCCGAGATCAACCTTCAATGGCTAGTCAAAGCAACTCACATACAGAGAGAGCAATAAATGAATGCAGGAATCAACATGTACTTATAATTACCGAAAGTATTTGACTAGCCCCTTAAACATGAATGTGCTGGAGAGAGCTAAACTCATGAAATAGCGGTCCATCTGAAAAAGAGGGGGGGTGGGGGGAGGGGTAACGAGGAATGCCGTCGATATGCGAACAGCTGGGTTTGACAGAGATTTGCAGACACCACTTTTGCCAGAAAATGGTCGTGTTCAATAATGGCGCGCAATTTCGAGCAGGTCACCGTTTCTGCCGCACCCTGTATAAACAAAGAGGGATAAAATATTTGACGGTATACATCTATAGATTTCGATCAGCCACTAATTATTGCTATAGGCGCATGTCCACATCCCTTAATCATTTTTGATACTTTCGTGAGACTGGCGTGAATTTAACACACTATTAGTTACCTAAAAATACAATGTACTGTTCGAAGTGGAAACAGTTTTCGGCGGCTGCACTGTGCAGTACTGCTGCGATTTAACTTGAAAAGCTAAAAAATTAAGACGAAAGCAAGAGAATAATTTATTAACCACATTCATAAGTGTTAAATATAATTTTTTTCTACATGGATTTAAACCAGCGAGGAATTTGGCATTAAATACGATTCAAGAAATTTAATCTGAATAACAAGGTTTTTCATTTGTTTAAATGTGTTGTGTGAAGACATTCATGAATAAATATACTGCTATTTCGCTCATATTCTGAGGGCAAAAAACGCTTTTTGTTTATCTGGGCACTAAAAAACATGGTCTATTATTTTTTCTCATGTTAAAACATTATCAAGTCTTTTTTAATAGCAATTCCGCGGTGGTAATGATTTAGTCGACTTGTCTACCATGGTAGATAACAGTGCAGTTTCAGAAAACTATCCGTGAGGAACAAGTACAGGTATAATTCAAGTCAAACAGGGACCAAAAAAATATACATAAACATATAAACGATTGTTACAGACATCTAAATAAATGAAAAGTAAATCTTTAAACGGTAGACCATCTCAGTATTATATTTAAGGTAAATAGGAAACAAATGAAATTTTCGAACACTGAAGATCCAAAGAAACAGGTATGGGCATGCGTATTCAAATACAGAGATATGTAAATAGGCTGAATAAGGCGCTGCGGTCGGCAACGTCTATGTAAGACAAGTGTCTGGCGCAGTTGTTAGAACGGTTACTGCTGCTACAATGGCAGGTTATCCAGATTTAAGTGAGTTTGAACGTAGTGTTATAGACGGCGCACGAGCGATGGGACATAGCATCTCCAAGGCAGCGATGAAGTGGGGATTTTCCCGTACGACCATCTCACGAGTGTGCCGTGAATACCAGGAGTACGGTAAAACATCAAATCTCCAACATCGCTGCGGCCAGAATAAGATCCTTTAAGAACAGTACCAATGACGACTGAAGAGAATCGTTAAACGTGATAGAAGTGCAGCCCTTCCGCAAATTGCTGCAGATTTCAATGCTGAGCCATCAACAAGTGTCAGCGTGCGAACCATTCAACGAAACACCATCGATATGGGTTTTCGGAGCCGAAGGCCCACTCGTGTACTCTTGATGACTGCACGACACAAAGCTTTACGCCTCGCCTGGGCCAGTCAAGACTGACATTGGACTGTTGATGATTGGAAACATGTGGCCTGGTCGTACGAATATCGTTTCAAATTGCATCGAGCGGATGGACATGTATGGGTATGGAGACGAGCTCATGATTAGTGACCCTGCATGTCAGCAGGGGACTGTACAAGCTGGTGGACGCTCTGTAATGGTGTGGGGCGTGTGCAGTTGGAGTGATATGGGTCCCCTGATACGTCTACGAACGACTCTGATCGTTAACCCGTACGTAAGGGTCCTGTCTGATCATCTGCATCGATTCATGTTCATTGTGCATTCCGACGAACTTGGGCAGTTACAGCAGGACAATGCGACACTGTCACACGTCCACAATTGCTACAGAGTGGCTCCAGGAACACTCATCTGAGTTTAAACACTTCAGCTGGCCACCACACTCCCCAGACATGAATATTATTGAGCGTATCTCGGATGCCTTGCAACGTACTGTTCAGATGAGATCTCCACCCCCTCGTACTCTTACGGATTTATGGACAGCCCTGTAGGAATCATTGTATCAATTCTCTCCAGCACTACTTCAGACATTTGTCAAGTCCATACCACGTCGTGTTGCGGTACTTGTGCGTGATCGCGGGGGCTCTACACGATATTAGGCAGGTGTACCAGTTTCTTTCCTCTTCAGTATATAAACATCAAGCTCTTCCAACACGCTGAGAGCACGTCTTTTGGCTCTATGTGGATAATACGCGTACTGTTCTCAAATGCTCCTCGTAGTACGTTCGGTCGCTGCTCAGCAAAATCCCAAGACAGTTTTATTACGTTGTTGCAAATGCTTCTTAGACCTTGAATTACAGGAACTGCCGGTTTGGCCGATAATGTACTTATTATAGTTACTGCAGTCTTTCGATATAGCCCAGAACCAACACATTTGTCATATGCGCTTCTCCGACTGTCGTTTACACCAGGGGCTTACAGATCTTCTAGGATCACGGACCTCAAAACCCTCATAAAAAAGAAGAGCATACATAATTTCTCTTCAACATCTCCCCCCTCCCCCTTCCTGAAGCACTCAGGGCGTTGCCCTTGGGACGCGACGACCGTGGCGGTGGTTGTGGTAGCTCGCTTTCGAGAGCCGAGAGGTAGACCTCAGTCAGCACTCCGCCTTTATCCTGCTCGGTGTACTCCCTGTGTTGCCTTTGGAGCAACTTCTGTGCCGGATGCCACCCTTGGCTACGATGAAATCTATAGTCTTTGTTGATTAGGTTCTTCTGCAGCTGGATTTCGATAAACTCTATGCATACATAACGCGTAAAGAGTGATGTTTTCAAGGCTTTTGTCTCTCCATTTCTCATTGTATAGTTTGTTTCTAGCCAATATTCACTGACTGTGAATTTCGTTGCCTGCTGGAGGTTGGCGTGACGTTTATGTTCGTCCATTTTTCTTCAATCGTACAAACGTTTCGTCTGAAGTATGCTTTTCCCCACTCACACAGTGTGTGCTACAAGCCAGACATTCGGAATCCCAGTTCTTCTTTTACTGACCCTAGCAGGGATTCAGTCTTAGCGGTACAAACACTTGATGTCGTGTTGGCGAAACATTTTGCCAATTTTTCTCGATATGTTGCAGACATATGGGACCACACTTCACTGTGGAAATACCCTACTCGGATGTTGGTAGTGTTGCGAATTTATGTAGAATTTGGCGGTCGCTATAGTCATTTTTCTTTATTGTTGCCTTAGGGTTGCAGAGTACTGGTGTTAAAATCTCTTTGCCGACGACGCTTTAGCATCACCTCTACAGCACCTGATTACTGCCTTCGCACGCCTTACAGACAAGGGATTAGGTAGGCCACACGCCGCAGTTCTAAGCGTAATCGGCTGGCGGCCTGCCAAGAGGCTAAGCACTGTTACTCGCGATATTCGTTTCACAACAGTGGACTAGTCCTCGTCGAGACCGCTCCTTTCTTCAGAGGACAGACTGATTACCTCTTCTGTCTCTCGTAAAATCGCCTACGACATGATGTTAAATCCAAAAACACACTACTGCTGAAAGGTATGTGGCCTTTTAGCATGTTGCAACACACTACACTACTGAAACCAGAAATTTACTGCCAAAACTTACAGGAATTTCTCCGGTCATACTGCTTGCGCCTACCAACGGCATTTGTGGAATCACCCATTAAAAAAAAAAGTCTCTGAGCACTATGGGACTTAACTGCTGAGGTCATCAGTCCCCTAGAACTTAGAACTACTTAAACCTAACTAACCTAAGGACATCACACACATCTATGCCCGAGGCAGTATTCGAACCTGCTACCGTAGCGGTCGCGCGGTTCCAGACTGTAGCGCCTAGAACCGCTCGGCCAATCCGGCCGACTCACTCAGTAAAAACTTTGACAAAAATTTAAAATGCCGTAAAATGTTTTAAATGCGACAAGTAACCTCTCTGAACTATTCGCCTCGTCCGGCATTACTGAAAACAAGACTCGCAATCCTGACATTGGTCAAATCTACATTACGGTGTATAGTAGAGTGATACCGCACCTCCGCACCCGTGTTTACAGAAATATATATTTCTGGCCCTGCTGACCGCCTTGGAATCGCTTGTCTTCAGCTCTGATATTTTCCTCAAATATTTCCGTCTCCTACAACCTGTCGTCCTGAGCCTGCAACTAACATCACGTGCACACACATATTATCTTTGACACTAATTTAACAATTACTGATCATAGTTACACAGTAGTGGCATTCTGAGAGCTTAAAACGTATGCCCGAGGCCGACCCTGTACCTCTGACTTTCATTTTTCTCCGCAGCGGCGCTCCGTAATCTCAAAGGCCAGAGTTATTCATACAGCACTCTTAAACCAGTAAATAATTAATTCTAACAACCGCTGCGCGGTTTATGCACCAATGACACGATTAATTACGGTCCACAGAAGAGTTTTGTCGAACAGGAAGTGATGTTTCTCTTCACAGATTTTAAAAGTAATTATGGGATTAATTCTTTAAATATGCAACTGTAATATACATGTATATTTGGTGTTACATTGCGTGCTATGAATTTCATTTCCTGATTCCTATGATGAAGTTACAACGTAGCTGTGAGTGAGAAGACATAGAATAAAATAATTTAGATCGAAAAGGGTTATTGTTGCTAATAACGCATGGTATACAGGAAAGAAATTAAAATCTATACACAATTTTCTTGGGATGTACATTTCTTTCCGTATACTGTATATCGTATTGGACCACAATAACCATAAAAAATACAAGTAAATGCGTACTTAAGAACGGGAAATCATATAGTGCGTTCGCTGCCTCACCATAAAACCTTGTAATTACTTCTGGATTTCAACCTAAGGATACGCATCGCAAAAAGTGAAAGTCGAGTGAAGTCATCTATTGAAAGAATTCAGTAGTGTCTGGATTTCCTTTTTATGTGATATTCTTTGATCTAATTTTTTTGTTTCTCCGTCTCTTGCACCAGTATTTTACATCAATCTGGGTGAATTTCTAAAAGCATCTTCAGTAAATTGCGTCTAAGATTTTTAATTTTTTGATGATCTGCTGACCTGACCCCACTCCACTACTAAACAACATAAAATTCTTAGGATATATTATAGCCTGCTCTAAGAAGAGCTTCTTGTTGCTGAAATGATGGCTGTACCAGGAGAGTATGAAGTTTATAATTGAGAAAGACTCAGGCAATGCGACTCCATTTCACCAAAATTATTTTTTGTCTCCATCTAAGGGGTAAAAAGAAGTTAAAAACTGCAGAGGAAGACAGAGATTGGAATACATCCAGGAAGTAATTGTGGACGTACGTTATAAATGCTACTCTGAGGTGAAGATGTTGGCACAGCAGAGGAATTCGTGACGGGCAGCATGAA
Source organism: Schistocerca piceifrons (assembly GCF_021461385.2). NCBI lineage: Eukaryota > Metazoa > Arthropoda > Insecta > Orthoptera > Acrididae > Schistocerca > Schistocerca piceifrons. Next base: position 381,505,226 of record NC_060139.1, read on the forward strand.
ACCAGTCACAAGACGAATGACGCAGAAAAAGGGGGTCTTCACACAATTAAACTGGGATGAAGAATGAATAAGCACAAACGGATATCACCTGCGCCATCTTCAGTTAGAGGATGACATCCGTTTGTTTAGGATTCAGAGGAAATTCAGCACAGAATGGACGAACTGAACAGTGCAAGTATGACCGTAGGCTTGAATATCAACTACAGTAAGACCAAAACAATGTACAGTCAACGGGATGATCGTAAAACAGTAAAGATTAATAGTGATATTTGTGGAGATACCTCCGAATTTGAGAAGACAGACATGATACATTCATAGGAAAAATTTTTAAAAATCTCTTTATTGAGTACCTAGTTTGGACGCTGGGCAGCTGCCCACGGCCTCACGCCTCCAGCTTGTGATGCTGACGTGTTAAAGCTCTCGTAGTGTGTCTACTGAACGAAGGACGGCTTCAGTGAACGTTGTTCAGCGGGGCCAATGAGGTGGCGTAAGAGAAGTCATGTAGCGCCTCAGGAGCGGACGCACAAGTGACCGCGCGAAGTCGAAACGCTCTCGTGTCCACCGGCGCTTGTCCTGTTCACACTCCTTTTTCGCTCCCCCATGCCATGACTCCTACGAGCTGTACTTTGGGTTCCTATGATCGCCTCTCCACTTCTCTACGCACCAATGTATACCCTCTTTCGGGAGTCAGGTTTTCGGCAGTTAATTTCTTGTTGATCATTTGACCACCTAAATCCGAATGCCTGCTCCCTCACATATTGCAGCGACTTGCCGATACCCTCGTAATAGAAGGGCCAGGTCCCTATGCTGGTCGGCAACTCCCTGTCTGTGCCAAAATGCTGTCCTCATAGCTGGCTGTTCGTATGAGCAAAGAGATGAAAAATCAGAGGGAACCACGCCCGGGCTGTATCGTGGGCGATCAAACACTTCCCACTGGAAACACTGCTGGAGAGTCCTCATAGCACTTGCAGTGTGCGGCCGAGAAAGGTCAGGAAGAAGGAAACAAATGACAGTTACCATATGGGGGTGCATGTAAATCAGGTGAAATCCCTCAGTAGACATCCACGCTTGGCGGGAGACACTATTCTAGGCATCCTTATTCGCCCACTGTGCGCTCAGAACTGAATAGTGCGACATGACATGATATAGAGCATACTAGAGACACTGCTAAACATATTTGCGCAAAGCTTCACTGGGTTTTCGCTGTGATTTAAATTTCGCGGCCGGTCAGACTTGGAAAAATATAGCCCTAATAATAACCATACGAAAATGAACGAGTATATGAGTGAAGAATTAAGTTATGAATACATTTTTGTATTTTATTATGTCATTTACAGTTACCGAAGGAAGGTTTGTTAATAGTGGCCTTGTGGTATATCAGGCATGCTATGTTACATAGATGATCTGTATTTCCTTTTAAGAAGTGGATTATTTAACAGAAAGGTGGAGTGTAAGACTCAGGGTACCTTAAGTTTCGCACACCAGAGTAATAATTAGAGCTTCTTCAGGTTATATTGATTTTTGGTAATCAGTGTTCCACTTCTACAGCCGGCCAGAGTGGCCGAGCGGTTCTAGGCGCTACAGTCTGGAACCGCGCGACCGCTACGGTCGCAGGTTCGAATCCTGCCTCGGGAATGAATGTGTGTGATGTCCTTACGTTAGTTAGGTTTAAGTAGTTCTAAGTTCTAGGGGACTGATGACCTCAGAAGTTAAGTCCCATAGTGCTCAGAGCCATTTGAACCTTTCCACTTCTACATTTCCTTCACAACTGCAATGAGAAGCCACCGAAAAGACTCCGTTAACGGATGTGCAAGGATCTGGGATAATGCGAAGGGAGGCTGGATCTTCATTCCAATATTAAATGCACTCCCTCCATGCGTTTCTCGCTTACGTACAAATTAAATCCCCACATGGTTCTTTCGCTACGCCACTTTGCTTGCTTTCTCGAAAACAGCGCGCTCGCCACGTAAAATAATCCTATACGAGTATCAAAGTTTTGCATCGTGGCTACAAGTAGTGTTATAATCGAGCGAAACCGACGACCATTAGCGCCAAGAAAACAATAAGGCAGCGTGTTCTCGTCCGTTGCTGCCAATTTTCACAGGTACAACTGAACAGTAATGAACACTGCCAAAATGGCTCTGAGCACTATGGGACTTAACATCTATGGTCATCAGTCCCCTAGAACTTAGAACTACTTAAACCTAACTAACCTAAGGACAGCACACAACACCCAGCCATCACGAGGCAGATAAAATCCCTGACCTCGCCGGGAATCGAACCCGGGAACCCGGGAACACTGCCAAACTGTCTGCGAATGCTCGTTCGCTTGTGCTCATATCCATTCACTGCAGTGTAAACGAAGTCTGACGTGGTGTATCTAGCCCATGCACCGACCGACTGTCACGACCGCATCCAGCGCGAAACCAGTGAGGCTAAATACTGAACTGCAGAAACTACTCTACGAAGCAAAGCCGCGACGCGTGACGTCACTGTCGCCATGTTAGATAAGGTTCAGCTGCCACACTGTTCTGCTAAACAGGAAAAATGAATTGCTGATATAACGTGAGGAGTCTTAGATTAGTTTACATTAGCACTTCACTGAATGACACTCCTTCGAAAGTCCCAAGCACACGAACTACTAAAACTCCGAATGATCCTCGCTAACACGGGGTCTACACCAAAATCCGTCAAAGTTTTCTAGGCGAAGTAGCATTTAAGTAGTCTGTCCAGTGTACTACTGAATTCACTGTATCAGACCTTACCATGTAGGTCAAACTGGTGTGACACGCTGAACATCCCACATCCAACACTAGCAGTTGTATCTAACTCAGTCGCTCACGAGTGTATATGACAGTATAGCATTGCATGCAGCAGGCTTCAGTTGCTCCTGAAACTTCCAAGTAATGTGATTTTTTTCCCACTGTCAATAAGTATCCCTGTTCTGGATATCGCTCCATACTAATTTGAGGCTGCTTCGTTGCCTGTGCGCATAAAATCAAAAGCTATAAATAATTTTAACTGTAAAAGGAAGAAAGTAAGAATGGTCAGGGTTTGATGCCACGTCGATGGGGTAGACATTAGAGACGGAGCACAAGTTAGTTAGGATTGGGGAGGAAACTGGCCGTGCCCTTTCAAAGATATAATCCTGATATTCGCCTTAATTGACTTTTGGAAATCGTAGGTAAGGTAAAGCATGTGGCTATTGGTCGACTGCAGGCAGAGTACAGCCTTTCTTCGGCGCGGCACTAAGAGGGGGAGGGGGAAGGGGAGGGCCTATCTCCATGGCTGTGTTTCAACCCTTAGGAAAATCCCCAGTACTGATCTGATAGCAGCTTGAGTAGTCCTGGGGCCATCCTGGAGGGATTGGAACGAGGAAAAACCTCCGCCACTATCTGAGACTGAACCTGGGACTTACAAGGCTGGTCTCGTGCTCTACCCAGTAGACTGTCACAATCACTGTGGAAACTACGGAATACCTAAATCTGGATGGCCGAATGGAAATCTGAAATGTCGATCTTCCAATGTAAGCCCATTGTTTCAACCACTGCGTCTTCTCGCTCGATAACACCGTTTGCAACACAAGCCAAAAGCACCTCATCCCCTGATTTAGTGCAATATCATCTCCAGCCTCAGTCTCCTGGTTAAGGCAGTCACTAAGGCTTCTTTAGTTATACAGCTCAAGCCGTTATTCAATGACTGGTCCCTAAGACCTACCAACTGTGAGGATGCTGACTGCTATGTTTCACCCATAGCCCCAAACAGCCGCTGAAATTTTCTATGGGTTGATTTAACGGGTCAGTCGAGGTGCAAAACGGTGTCTTAGTGTTCATCAAATCAAAAACGTATGCGTATGGCCCTTTGAACACGGATGTTGTCTTCTTAGGTGTGTCCACAGCATACTCAACCATCTCATCATGAAGATATACAAGAAAAGTCAATATTTGGACACCGAGAATGTTGACATATGTATATCGTGGGTGATGTTGGTAACCTGAACGACTAGACCCAAGTAATGGTATGACCAACACTCACAACACATAACCACTTCCTGCCTACTGTCGGCCAAGCTGTTGAACTTCTCAAGCTACTTACAGCTCTTGCTCCAGACGCCAAAAACATTACCATTATGAAGGAAGCTAAAGGCAGCATCAGGACGAGGTGTTACAGTTCTAAAGATATACGTAACTCCTCGCTCGTCCACGATCGCAAGGAATCAATCCTATTTCTTCTTTCAGTATGTGGTTGCGACACAATTTCAGCCTTGTCTGCTGAAGGGAAGATGCAGGCTTTCTAAACTATTCCACCAATTCCCTCATCTTCATAACATTTCACGAATATTCATCGATACAGCTTTGTCTCCTGGGGCCACTGCAGAAGCAGTAGGAAAATTCATCCTCTCTCTCTCTCTCTCTCTCTGTCTCTCTCTCTCTCTCTCTCTCTCTCTCTTCACAAAAACAGGAAAGAGTAAATTTGATGATCCTTTAAATGATATCAGAATTCAATGTACTTGCGGGTCAGGCCAGAAATGCTGTCGCACACTCCCGTCTGCCACCCGCTACTGACGCAGTATGCCACCATGCCTACCTAAAACAGTCCAGCTACAGTCGGGGAAGTGCTTGGATCCTAGAAACTGGGGTGGAGGGAATCAAATTCATCCCTCTCCCACTCACATGAAACGACAGCAGCTCCAGGCAAGATACTGCTACTGATTACATGCGGCTCCGCAGAAGATTACGGAAGAAAATGCAAGTGTGTGAAAACTGCACAACAATGTGTAAAAGTTGTTGAGGAAGAAGCTGCGCTAACGTGACTCCCAGTGATTTGACAGGAAATGTGTAAATAATTATAAACAACAGCTTATTTTTCAACAGATATTATGTAATTTTCGTCGTTTACATGTAGTAGATATGATTGTTGTAAATATATTATAGAGACAGCAACTGTTGATTAATTCTACAATAGTTCTTAATTCTCATGACAAATGATTTTGATTCCAACGTAAATATTAAGGTGCATAATACTGGAAAAGAAGTGTATAGCAGAACTGTTCTGAAATAATAAATATCAGTTTTAAAAGGAAATTCACTCTCTTCACTAACCTTCAGATTTTATCACGAAACACTGGACATCATGTGAAAACAGGAAAATTATGATTTGTCAGCCCACAGTAAAGGCCTCCAGTCGGGCACTATCCAGTTTCTGTGCTGTTCGGTCGATTTACATGTGCAGCTCTAAGTGTCATTGTGAGCAATGGTCTTTTGCGAGCTAATCGACGCGAAATGTCCATAGCACGCAATTGCCTTTGAATGTCTGCTGGAAACTTGTTGAGCTGGCCCTGCGTTCTGTCGAGTTTCAATCCGATTGTCATTGACAAGACCCCAGTCCCAGTTAGTTGAGATCTTTTTTCGACCACTGTTGTTAGCAGTCTTACATGGCTACGAGTGGTCCACATAACTTGTAGACACGCTAGAACATCCACGTTCATGCACCAACAAGTTCAGCAACTTCATTCTCGGTGTTGTCACTGGCGCGTACAAATACATTAACGGAAAAAAATATAGCAATACGAAGAAATAATTAATTTACAGTAATAAAATTTCGGTAATACTTTTGTCCAGATAGCATATTTAAAAGATTAACATCGCCAGATCAGAGGTTCATGTAAGCGCGAGATACGCCATTGCCAATGTGAAATGCTGGTAGATTTATAACCGGTGTAACCGCCAGAATGTTGAATGCAAAAATGCAAACGTGCATACATTGTGCTGTACAGGCGCCATCTGTCAGTTTGTGGGATGGAGTTCCATGCCTGTTGCACTTGGTTGGTCAATAAAGGGACGGTTAATGCCGTTTGTGAATGACGATGATGTTGTAGGCAGATCCGGTGAACGGAAAGTCCAAGGCAACATGTCGACACCTTGTAAAGCTTGTTGGGTTACAACAGCGGTATGAGGGCGACCGTTATCCTGTTGGAAAATACCCCCTGGAACGCTGTTCATGAATGGCAGCACAACAGATCGAATCACCAGACCGACGAGTCCGCCTTCTTAGCTGGGTGTTAACGTGCTTGCCTCAGATGCACTGGGTCCGGGTTGGAGATTTTCTCGGTTCGAGGACTGGGTGTTGTTGTCCTCATCATCATTTCATCCTCATCATCGGCCGCAACTGGCCCGATGTGGCGGCGACTGAAATAAAACTTGCACTTGGTGGCCGAACCCGCATGGGACCTCCCAGCCAACAATGCCATACGATCATTTCATTTACCAGACTGACGTACAAATTGGCCGTCAGAGCGTGTGGGATGAGCACGAGAGGGCTCCTGCTGTTATACGAAATCACACCCCAGACCATAACTCCAGGTGTAGGTGCAGTGTGCCTAGCACGCAGACCGGTTGGTTGCAGGGCCTCAACTAGCCTCCTTCTGACCAATTCACGACCATCACTGGCAGCTAGGCAAAACCATGTTTCATCAGAAAATGCAACAGGCATTCACCCTGCCTCCCAATCAGCTCTTGCTTGACAACACCGAAGCCGCAAATGGCAGCGGTTTGTGGTCAGTGGAACGTATGCTGCATGGCATTTCGCTCGAAGCTGTCCTTGAAGTAACCGATTTGTAACAGTTCGTTGTAACTGTGGTCTTAACTGCTGCTCAAAACTGCTGTTGCAGAAATCAATATGATGCAGCAGAGTCATACGCCGAACACGATGTTCTTCCCTCTCGGCAGTGCCAGGTGGCAGTTGGGAGCCCGGTCTGCTTGCGACCGTACATTCCCGTAACGACCTCTGCCAGCCTTGGCTACATTCCTGCCAAGTCTTTCTGTAGTATCGCAGAAGGAGCATGCAGCTTCTTGTAGATCCATTTCACGACCTCGTTGTAACTCAGTGACGTGTTGGTAATGGCGTCTTCGTCGCCTTAAAGGCTTCCTTCACTAGCATCAACTCACCACATCCAGTCTCAAAGGCAATTAGCGCTCACGACCATTACAGTGTGTATTCAAAGCAATCTTGATTTGCATCCTCATAGTGGCGCTACTAGCGGCACTTTATGCAACTGGCGCGAAGTCTGAATAAATATTATCTTTCAGGTGGCCCAACTCCTTCTTGGTGTTGCGATTCTTTTGCCGTCACTGTACAATAGCTCTTTTCTGCCGTTGTATCACGTATCCGCGTCCTCCTAACTGTACCGAGTGGTGCATACGCACCACTTCACGCACATGACTTGTCAGAGTTGGAGGGTCATTTCTGGAGTATCTACAGCGCGACGAGGTAAATACTGTGCTGTTTTAAGAGGGTGGGTAATGTAAGGGGTACTCAAAAACTTTTTGTTTGTGGGCTTTGATGAAGTGTACATGCAACGTACTGCGACTGCGGTTACATAAGCGCCAACATGTAGACAATCGATTAGTGTGGCATTCGTGTCTTTCCGACGCGCTTGCGGTATACGGTTGTTATTACGACATCCGTCTAAACTGAACTAACTTTTCTGGGATTGCCGAAGGGCAGACACCGGTCGACATCCATCGGAGAATGAAAAATATGTATAGAGTGGCATGTCTGTGGAATACCTGTTAAGGAATGGTGCGTCAAGTTCCGTGCTGGTCGAGATTTGATCGCATATCGCAACTGTCGTAACGCAGAAGTTACACTTACTCAAGCGGGAGAGACTCGAGCACCCGCCCTATAGTCCTGATCTCTCCCCATGCGATTACCACAAATTCGGTTCCTTAAAGACGGTCGTGAAGGGTCGAGGATTCCTGCCGGACGAGAATGTGCAGCCGGCCGGAGTGGCCGAGCGGTTCTAGGCGCTACAGTCTGGAACCGCGCGACCGCTACGGTAGCAGGTTCGAATCCTGCCTCGGGCATGGATGTGTGTGATGTCCTTAGGTTAGTTAGGTTTAAGTAGTTCTAAGTTCTAGGGGACTGATGACCTCAGAAGTTAAGTCCTATAGTGCTCAGAGCCATTTGAACCATTTTAGAATGCGCAGCAGGCAGTTATACACTTCTTCCCGCAACAGGACATGGTGTTTTATAAAATGAGTTTCTTCAACGCGGTGCGTCCGACGGATGATGAAGTGAATGCTCACGGTGATTTTACCTCATTGGCATACAGATTCTGGACTGTAGGGCCTCCAAACGGAAACTTTTTCATCGCTCTTCTTTTGGGAACATATCTCCAAAAACATCACAAATCTGACTGTTCGCGACGCCCAAATCCAATGGCCTCTGTGAGAAAATGTTGTTTCTGTTCTTTCATTACGGTAAAGCACAACATGCAATTAGTTTTATCTCAAATTACGTGGTTCCGTTTAAACGCAACAACCGCAGCTGACGCAATAACCGAGAAAATTAGAACATACGTTCCGAGGGACAGGTCCGGATGAAATAATGTGGCCAGTTCGCTGTACAGCCTCGTTGGCGCCGACAGGATAAAGACGTATAGGGCGTCGTCACTAACCAGGAAGCGGCCTTTAATGGGCACTCAGTCCGGCGCGCGGTTTCATTCGTCCCTATTCGCGGCCAGAGAGCCCCCTCACTTGCAATTTCCCGGCCGCAACGAGCGGCCGAGGTCGGTAAAAGATCGCGCCCGCGGACGCCGTAAGGGATACAGATGATAGCGGGCCAGGCCGGGCAGAGAACACGGCGGTCTCCAACGGAAGGCGAGGCGTCCAACACGGCCCGAGCGCTTACGACGTGCCCACCAGCAGGGTCTGTAGCAGCACCTGTACTCTGCAGAGCACCATGAAATGTGCCGGAGAGGACGCCTTTTATTGTGTGCCATACAATACCAAGGTTTCTTAGCGTTCCGTTATCGGATGGTATGTGGAAAGACTAGCTGTGTTTGTGCCTCCGACCCAGCTCTTTCAAGACTCCAACAACCCCATTGTCTCTCCTCTAATGTCTAATCCAGGCGCGGCGTCGCGCCTACACGTACACATCTCACTAATCTTACACCAACACGCACTCCATATACTTTCCCGACAAAACTTGAACCGACACCCTCTACCAGACAATGAGCGTCATGCTGATATTTATCCATTCTAGTAACTCAAGTCTCTTGTTCCCTATCTCACGCCCCTCTAGAGCTCCCCTCGTCACTCTCCATCTTTTCCTATTCCCTTTCTTCTTCATACCATTCCGCGCCCACACCCCATCTCCCTGTTCTATCTCTGCGCCGCCGCGCGGGATTAGCCGAGCGGTCTATGGCGCTGCAGTCATGGACTGTGCGGCCGGTCCCGGCAGAGGTTCGAGTCCTCCCTCGGGCATGGGTGTGTGTGTGTGTGTGTGTGTGTGTGTGTGTTCTTAGGATAATTTAGGTTAAGTAATGTGTAACCTTAGGGACAGATGACTTTGCAGTTAAGTCTCATAAGATTTCACACACATTTGAACATATCTCTGCGCCGTACCCTTTCCCCACCCTCGCCCTGCTATCATCTTCCAGTTAGAGCTCGTTCTACTGTTTTATATATATATATATATACACCCTTACGCTATGGCCCAACAGAACGTCCACTCTTCTCTCTCTTAACTACCTTTCCTAGTGCACATATTTCAACTATCAGCAAATACGCTTTGCTTCATTTTAATGTCTTCACCTTTCTGTGCCATATTTTCTTTTATTTTCATTTTTTTCCAAATTTAAAACGAAAAAATTCAACTGTTTTTAATGCCATAAATTCGAACATGTTTTTGATCATTTACAAAAATTTAGTACCTCGTCTTACGTTCATTTGGTTCTACACGACTGGCCATTTCAATTGCTACACCACGAAGATGACGTGCTAGAGACGCGAAATTTAACCGACAGGAAGAAGATGCTGTGATATGCAAATGATTAGCTTTACAGAGCATTCACACAAGGTTGGCGCCGGTGGCGACACCTACAACGTGCTGACATGAGGAAAGTTTCCAACCGATTTTTCATACGTGCGGCTGGTCCCGGCGGAGGTTCGAGTGCTCCCTCTGGCCGGGGTGTGTCTGTTTGACCTCAGGATAATTTAGGTTAAGTAGTTTGTAAGCTTAGGGAGTGATGAACTTAGCAGTTAAGTCCCATAAGATTTCACATACATTTGAATATTTCTCATACACAAACAGCAGTTGACCAGCGTTGCCTGGTGAAACGCTGTTGCGATGCCTCGTGTAAGGAGGAGAAATGCGTAGCATCACGTTTCCGACTTTGATAAAGGTCGGATTGTAGCCTATCGCGATTGCGGTTTATCGTATCGCGACATTGCTGCTCGCGTTGGTCGAGATCCAATGACTGTTAGCAAAATATGGAATCGGTGGGTTCAGGAGGGTAATACGGAAAGCCGTGCTGGATCCCAACGGCCTCGTGTCACTAGCAGTCGAGATGACAGGCATCTTATCCGCATGGCTGTAACGGGTCGTGCAGCCACGTCTCGATTCCTCAGTCAACAGATGGGGACGTTTGAAAGACAACAACCATCTGCACGAACAGTTAGACGACGTTTGCAGCAGCATGTACTATCAGCTCGGAGACCATGGCTGCGATTACCCTTGACGCTGCATCACAGACAGGAGCGCCTGCGATGGTGTACTCAAAGTCGAACCTGAATGCACGAATGGCAAAAAGACATTTTTTCGGATGAATCCAGGTTCTGTTTACACCATCATGATGGTCGCTTCCGTGTTTGGCGACATCACGGTGAACGCACATTGGAAGCGTGTATTCGTCATCGCCATACTGGCGTATCACCCGGCGTGATGGTATGGGGTGCCATTGGTTACACGTCTCGGTCACCTCTTGTTCGCATTGAAAGCACTTTGAACAGTGGATGAAAGATTTCAGATGTGTTACGACCCGTGGCTCTACCCTTCATTCGATCTCTGCGAAACCCTACATTTCAGCAGGATAATGCACGACCGCATGTTGCTGGTCCTGTACGGGCCTTTCTGGATACAGAAAATGTTCGACTACTGCCCTGGCCAACACATTCTCTAGATCTCTCACCAACTGAAAACGTCTGGTCAATGGTGGTCGAGCAACTAGCTCGTCACAATACGCCACTCACTACTCTTGATGAACTGTGGTATCGTGTTGAAGCTGCATGGGCAGCTGTACCTGTACACGCCATCCAAGCTCTATTCTACTCAATGCCCAGGCGTATCAAGGCCGTTATTACGGCCAGAGGTGGTTGTTCTGATTTGTCAGGATCTATGCACCCAAATTGCGTGAAAATGTAATCACATGTCAGTTCTAGTATAATATATTTGTCCAATGAATACCCGTTTGTCATCTGCATTTCTTCTTGGTGTAGCAATTTTAATGGCCAGTAGTGTATATATTTAAAACCTATTCAGTGAAAACTGCGATGTTGTACCGCTCTGCCCTCAATAGACTAGGAAGCTGAAGCAACAACAAAGAAAAAGGTTTTACATGACCTTTTTTTTATCTTCGCGGCCTCTAACTGAGCGGGGGCTGCACACTACTTGCAGCTTTTCTCATGAAAACCAGGTCTCGAAGTTTACGCGAGACACTAGCCCTCTCTCCCCGTGTGGTTACCTGGTCAGATCTTATAACATTTCTTTTAGTTTTTCGACAACCAAATAAGTCTGTGACCATAGGCGATGCTCTTCTTTGTACACTTTCGCTGTTCCTTGTTGTGCCCACTCATTTTATATATGCATCTACATCTATACTCCGAAAGCCACCTTACGATGGGTGGTGGAGGCTACTTCGTGCACCAATGTAACCTCCTCCTTTTCCTGTTCCAGTCGCATATGGTTCGCGGTAGAAACGATTACTAATAAGCCTCCGTGTGGGCTCGAATCTGTCTAATTTTATATTCATGGTGTTTTCGCGAGATACACATAGCAGGAAATCTCTTCTAGGAGTTACTCCCTCGGAAATTTTAACAGTAGACCGTAACGTGATGCAGAACGCCTGTCTAGCAGCGTCTGCCCCTGGGGTTGGCTGAGCATCACCGCGACGCTTTCGCTCTTGCTAAACGAACCTGTAACGAAAGATGCTGATCTTCTTTGGATCTTCTCCATACCCTGTGTCAGATCTATTTCGTACGGACCCATATTGACAAACAATATTCAAGTATTGGTTGAGCAAGTGTTTTGTGAGGTACTTTCTTTGTTGATGGGCTACATTCCTTGAGGATTCTTCCAGTGAATCTCAGTCTGGCATCTACCTTATCGCTGATTTATTTTATGTGCTCGTTCCACTTCAAATCGCTCCGTATGCATACTTCTAGATATTTTATGGAAGTAACTGGCTCCAGTATTGTTCTACGATTTTGTAATCATGCAATAAACGTTCTTTCTGTCTACGTATTCGCATTAGGTTACATTTGTTTATGTTGACGGTCAATTGCCACTCCCTGGTCCAAGTGTCGATCCTCTGCAGACCTCCCTGCATTTCGCTACAATTCTTCTAATTTTGCGACTTCTCTCTGTACAACAGCAACACCTGCGAAACGTTTCATGCAACTTTCGACGTTATCTACTAGGTCATACACATATTGTGAAAAATTATGGTGCTGTAACACTCGTCCCTTGATCAAACAAGGTGGAACGGTGATGAGACATTGGACGCATTTGGGAAGACAGTAGTTCATATCCCCATCCGCCCATCCAGCCTTAGATTTCAGGAGTTTCCCTAAACCGGTTAAGGTGAAAGCTGGGACGATTCCTTTGAAAAGGACATGCCCGATTTCCTTCTCCACCCTTCCTCAATTCGAGATTCTGCTCCGCCTGTAATGGCATAGTCGTTAACGGGATGTACAACCTATTACGGACCTTAGGTAGCATTAAGGTATTTTGAAATTACTCTCTCTGACAGACAAAAGGTCCCACTGGCCTTATGCTTTAACTCACTGAACTAACAGACAGTTCCGAAATGGACAGTTTCATTTTACTGGGCTTAACAATAGTTAAAGCAAGCTGAGTGAAATGAACGAGTATACGACAAATGAAAATAAATAAATCCGGTTGATGGAACGAGGTAAGGAAAAAAAAGCGAGGGATATGAAGACGGCTAATAAGTTATAAACGGAGGCAAACGGCACAGTAGAGTTTAAAGAAGTTACTACGACTATAGGGACAGCTACAGCATGGGCAGTATAATAAATGACAGCTACCAAGAGAGCGATGATGGTTTCGAATCCTAGCACTGTGCATAAAGACATCATACCATTGACAAGGGTTGATGCTAACTGGCTGTGCTTAAGTGAATGATGGCGTCCGATTTCGTGTTGTTGTTGTTGTGGTCTTCAGTCCTGAGACTGGTTTGATGCAGCTCTCCATGCTACTCTATCATGTGCAAGCTTCTTCATCTCCCAGTACCTACTGCAACCTACATCCTTCTGAATCTGCTTAGTGTATTCATCTCTTGGTCTCCCTCTACGATTTTTACCCTCCACGCTGCCCTCCAATGCTAAATTTGTGATCCCTTGATGCCTCAAAACATGTCCTACCAACCGATCCCTTCTTCTAGTCAAGTTGTGCCACAAACTTCTCTTCTCCCCAATCCTATTCAGTACCTCCTCATTAGTTACGTGATCTACCCACCTTATCTTCAGCATTCTTCTGTAGCACCACATTTCGAAAGCTTCTATTCTCTTCTTGTCTAAACTATTTATCGTCCATGTTTCACTTCCATACATGGCTACACTCCATACAAATACTTTCAGAAACGACTTGCTGACACTTAAATCTATACTCGATGTTAACAAATTTCTCTTCTTCAGAAACGATTTCCTTGACATTGCCAGTCTACATTTTATATCCTCTCTACTTCGACCATCATCAGTTATTTTACTCCCTAAATAGCAAAACTCCTTTACTACTTTAAGTGTCTCATTTTCTAATCTAATTCCCTCAGCATCACCAGATTTAATTTGACTACATTCCATTATCCTCGTTTTGCTTTTGTTGATGTTCATCTTATATCCTCCTTTCAAGACACTGTCCATTCCGTTCAAATGCTCTTCCAAGTCCTTTGCTGTCTCTGATAGAATTACAATGTCATCGGCAAACCTCAAAGTTTTTACTTCTTCTCCATGAATTTTAATACCTACTCCGAATTTTTCTTTTGTTTCCTTTACTGCTTGCTCAATATACAGATTGAATAACATCGGGGAGAGGCTACAACCCTGTCTCACTCCTTTCCCAACCACTGCCTCCCTTTCATGACCCTCGACACTTATAACTGCCATCTGGTTTCTGTACAAATTGTAAATAGCCTTTCGTTCCCTGCATTTTACCCCTGCCACCTTCAGAATTTGAAAGAGAGTATTCCAGTTAACATTGTCAAAAGCTTTCTCTAAGTCTACAAATGCCAGAAACGTAGGTTTGCCTTTTCTTAATCTTTCTTCTAAGGTAAGTCTTAAGGTTAGTATTGCCTCACGTGTCCCAACATTTCTACTGAATCCAAACTGATCTTCCCCGAGGTCCGCTTCTACCAGTTTTTCCATTCGTCTGTAAAGAATTCGCGTTAGTATTTTGCAGCTGTGACTTATTAAACTGATAGTTCGGTAATTTTCACATTTGTCAACACCTGCTTTCTTTGGGATTGGAATTATTATATTCTTCTTGAAATCTGAGGGTATTTCGCCTGTCTCATACATCTTGCTCACCAGATGGTAGAGTTTTGTCATGACTGGCTCTCCCAAGGCCATCAGTAGTTCTAATGGAATGTTGTCTACTCCCGGGGCCTTGTTTCGACTCAGGTCTTTCAGTGCTCTGTCAAACTCTTCACGCAGTATCTTATCTCCCATTTCGTCTTCATCTACATCCTCTTCCATTTCCATAATATTGTCCTCAAGTACATCGCCCTTGTATAAACCCTCTATATACTCCTTCCACCTTTCTGCCTTCCCTTCTTTGCTTACAACTGGGTTGCCATCTGAGCTCTTGATATTCATACAAGTAGTTCTCTTCTCTCCAAAGGTCTCTTTAATTTTCCTGTAGGCAGTATCTATCTTACCCCTAGTGAGACAGGCCTCTACATCCTTACATTTGTCCTCTAGCCATCCCTGCTTAGCCATTTTGCACTTCCTGTCGATCTCATTTTTGAGACGTTTGTATTCCTTTTTGCCTGCTTCATTTACTGCATTTTTATATTTTCTCCTTTCATCAATTAAATTCAATATTTCTTCTGTTACCCAAGGATTTCTATTAGCCCTCGTCTTTTTACCTACTTGATCCTCTGCTGCCTTCTCTACTTCATCCCTCAGAGCTACCCATTCTTCTTCTACTGTATTTCTTTCCCCCATTCCTGTCAATTGTTCCCTTATGCTCTCCCTGAAACTCTCTACAACTTCTGGTTCTTTCAGTTTATCCAGGTCCCATCTCCTTAAATTCTCACCTTTTTGCAGTTTCTTCAGTTTCAATCTGCAGTTCATAACCAATAGATTGTGGTCAGAATCCACATCTGCCCCTGGAAACGTCTTACAATTTAAAACCTGGTTCCTAAATCTCTGTCTTACCATTTCGTAGCCTTTCATTATTACTGATGAGGAAGTAGTAGGGACACGTGATGTGCTCCATCTCAGTGGAAGTCGATTTCTGCTATCCCATAGAACGAATCAGTAATAGACTTGGCAGTGAATCGATGCCTATCGTATTTGACTTGACAATAATGAGAGCTTAGCATTTTATTTACCTTGAGGTGGGTCTCTTTGTCAGTTTCACTTCATACTTCCACGCATATTTATGACATAATTTGCAGACTGACTTCACATATCATTATCTAAAGAGCTTGCTGCCAGTCTCTATATTAGGCCGACTTTTCGCCAAAATGTAACGGAATAATACTTCAGTTTTACTGTACAACATTTCCTCATAAGTAGCCACATCATCCGCGCAATTGCAAGTGACATTAATTGTTAGATTGGTAACATGTAACATAACCCGTACTAGCCCATATAACATTTCTCTGAGACGACAACCGATTACTGTGCCTCTGGATAATTTTCTATCATTTGCACTCCACAGAACAAGCATCATAGACGACGTAACAGAGTGATTTCAAAACTGCATGGAACAGATGCAAATACACAGCCTCAGACATAATCACACATTATTCATGAGCATTTGGTTTTACCACAGTCTTACACAACAGTCGCGACACTCCGTCTGGTTTTCGTTAGCCATACCGATGCAGTGTGCCAAACGTCCTGTAAGCTACATTTCCGTATACGATATCGAATTAAAGCGAATAGTATACTTTGTATTGACTTGTAACATAGTTTTTATAGAAGGGAGCGTATGTAGCGCCATAAAAATCGACATTAACTAAAATATGACAGGCCATTTGTCTGTCTTTAGTTTCCTAATGGTCATGGGAGGTAGAAAATTTACGGCACATTACAGGACAGTTTCTTTATGATTATCTTGCAACGTATAGACATTTACTGAAGCATGTCGTTTTCCTTGAAGAACAAAAAAATTACTAGTAGAAACCAGAAGACCCGACCATCCGCAGAAATATACCAAATAACCCTCCACACATGTAGCTGAAAGGAAAACCACGCAGACGTGATAATAAAACATCAAGAGCAATAAAACTGTTTCCCGACCCAGACGAAACCATTTCCACAATATTGTGGCTACATCTGAGGCAGAAACGGCAAGAATCTTTAACACATTAGCTTTGGAAGCAAGAGCAATTACATTTACAAAAATATTCGTATGCGTCGAAGTATGAAGTGGAACTATCAAAGAGGCTCAGCTGTAGGTAAATAAAATGCTAAACTCATTTTTGCTAGGCATCGATTCACTGCCATTCGCTCTGTGTCAAATGACCCTGCTAGACCATCACGGATTTTGACAAAATTTTATGTGAATATTCGCACTTCCTCGATGAAAAGTGGTAAAACTTAACTTCGTCGAAGCAATACTGGCAGAGACGTAGACACTTAACTCATGCACGACTTGGCGCAGAGCGAGTGATACGGGCTGATACATAAGGGTCTCTAAGCCAACGGATTACTTCCATTTACTTTCTTCAGTACCGCTGACACCTGTGCAACTTTCCGGTCTTTAGATACGGATCTTTCTACGAGAGAGCGGTTGTATCTGCATCGCTATGCCGAGGATATCTACGTTACTCGTGCTGGGAGCTGTTCTTGATTCGGATTCTGGAGCATGTACTTGGTCTTCTTCGGCAGAACAATTTCGAAAAACCGTGTTCAGTAACTCTGCTTTAGTGGCACTGCCATCACTAACATTATCATTGCTATCGGTAAGTCGATGATACCCTCTTATTTTATAAACTGTAACAAAACTGGCAATGGAAAACTATCTGTCTAACCCTAATATAATAATGGCTCTGAGCACTATGAGACTTAACTTCTGAGGTCATCAGTCCCCTAGAACTTAGAACTACTTAAACCTAACTAACCTAAGCACATCACACACATCCATGCCCGAGGCAGGATTCGAACCTGCGACCGTAGCAGCAGCGCGGTTCCAGACTGTACCGCCTAGAACCGCTCCGCCACCCTGGCCGGGTCCGCAGCTCGTGGTCTTGCGGTAGCGTTCTCGCTTCCCGCGCCCGGGTTCCCGGGTTCGATTCCCGGCGGGGTCAGGGATTTTCTCTGCCTCGTGATGACTGGGTGTTGTGTATTGTCCTTAGGTTAGTTAGGTTTAAGTAGTTCTAAGTTCTAGGGGACTGATGACCATAGATGTTAAGTTCCATAGTGCTCAGAGCCATTTGAACCACCCTGGCCGGCTGTCAAACCCTAAGATCAAGCTCGTACACTAAGGTAAATCAAAATAATACTTTGACTTTCACAGTTACCTACGGAGTATCCTACGGCATAAAGTGCAACAGTGTACTCATTTTCAACTGAATGTGGCTATAATTTCAGAGAATTAATACTTGAAACATCGTATCGGCGAGCAATTAAACATATGTCGAAACTACTTCAGTGTGTTTATTCTGTTCTCGTAAATCCGTGGATCTAACGGCCTTAATTCCAAGACACGGCCACATGGTTATCGTCATTTTTTCCATTACACCTAACACTCGCATTTCTTTTCGTAACATAGATAACACCAGAGTAATGCCCCAATGGACGTAGTCTCTCGAAAATAAATAAAATTCACTTTGAATTGCGTTGCACTGATCGACTAAGAAACAATGTTCGTCCAAAAACTTCATCGTACTTTGCAAACACCACATAAAATGCTACATAATTTATTTATGTGAAGTAAATAACAATAAAATGTACAGAAAACAATCACAAAGGTGGGGTAAGCTGCTACATAGGCTGCTGCTGCGTGTTATTCAGTAATTCCACCAGAGCTGTGCCGCAGTGCGGCTCTCTCGTAATCGCGGAAGGAGACCTCTATTGTGCGAGAAGTAAGGCCAAGCCCCCCTCCCAAGCTTTCTGCTCCGCGCATAACAGGTCCAGTCTTCAAACAATACCGCTTTAATTACTTAAACTACAACAACCGGTTTAAAATACCCACACAAAGTATCTGACAGCTTCTTGGCCTTAGTAATCTGGTCTAGTTTTGGAGAAGGGAGCTTTTCTAAACAGCCAAGGTCCCTATTTAGACTCAGCTACATTATGCTGTTTATTCTCTCGGGCAGTCATTGGTACTAAAAAGGAAGCAGACAAATTGAATCCCAACGTCTTTTATTGTACAAGCACCAAGGGTAACGTTGTGTAACATCCGACGATATTGCCAAATGTTATTAAACGATTTCCATATCATTTAACAATTCTCTTACATCCAAGAACGAACACTCAAAGCTGTGAATGGCCTCCCGCAGGCTCTCGACCAATACTAAGACGAAAGATGATAGCATGAAGAAATGCAACAAAGCCAGCTTTAAAATAAGAACACGGAGTTTGTGAATAAAAGTAATCTTCGAGAGTACTTATAGTACAGTAGTCACAATGTAACTGACAGAAAACATATCCAATACCCAAGCACATTTACTTAAGAAGTCATCGTTGCAAAATAATGACACGAATTACCTACAGACGAACGGAGAAGCTGTTAGAAGCCAACCTCCAAGAAGATCAGTTTCGGTTCGACAGAGATGTAGGACCTTATTTTTCTTCTTCTTTTCTGTAGCGTTTATCCCGTCTGGTACGGGCTCCGCTGTTTCAGAATTTGGAAAATTTTATTTTGTGGCTGGATGCTCTTCCTTACGCCACAGTCGTTGAGGTAAGCTAAGGAAGGGAAGACGTGTGCGCAACTTGTCTGCGAACTGTGAAAACTTTTTTCTGTTCGTTATTGTACTTTATCTATTTATACATCGTATTCTCTGAAGCAGAAGTTGGGAACCAGCCCAGAATTTGCCGAAACGAGTGTGCGAAACCGCCTAAAAACCACACTCAGGCTGGCCTATGTGCGCAGATTCCATCCCGGTCTGGCTCACCTCTCTGCCCTGAGAGCCAGCGCGTTACGCTATATCAGCAACTCGGAGAAAAATAGGAACACGCGAGTCAATACTGGCCCTGCGACTTATTTTAGAAGAGACGGAAGAAGGGCTAACAGACAGCTATAGCATGTGTAGCTTCACAAAAAGCTATTGACAGTGTTGACTTCAATGGACTTTAATACTCTCTTTCGAAATGTGGAGTTGTTATTGATGAAATACAGTCAGCGAAAAATTATCAGCAACTTATAGAGGAACCAGACTGCAGTTAGAAGATTCTACGGATGTGAAATGGACCTCGTAATACACAAGGAAGTGGGACAGCGTTGTAGCCTGTTCCCCACGTTATTCAAACTTATGTTAAGCAAGCGGCAAAGGAGATTAAGAAGAAAGTTGGATAAAGACGAAATAAAAACTTTAAGGTTTGCCAATTACACTGCGATTATGTCAGAGGCGGCAAAGGACTAGGTACGCAGCTGAATATTATAGTTAGTGCCTTGAAGCTACGAGATGAACATTTAACGAAACATGGGTAATGGGTCCACAATGAAATTTTCACTTTGTCAATGTGCTGACACTTCCTGCCAGATTAAAACTAAGTGCCAGGCCGACATTCGGACTTGGTAACTTTGCCTTTCGCGGACGAGTGCTCTACCGACTGACTTACCCAAGTACGACAAACAACCCGTCCTCATAGATTTACTTACGGTAGTACCTCGTCTCCAACCTTCCAAACTTCACAGAAGTTCTCCTGCGAAACTTAGAGGACCGGCTCTCCTCAAAAAAGGATATAGCAGGGACATGGCTTAGCCACAGCCTAGGGAATGTTTCGGGAATGAAATTTTCGCTCTTCTTAGGCACAGGTCCCCAGTTCGAGTATAGGTTCGGTACACAGTTTTAATCTGCCAGGAAGTTTAATGGGGTGGTTCGAAGAAATCAAAAGTCACACTCATTTGCACGAAGGGTAGCAGAAATGATCCATTAAACTATCTTCCAATGTCTTTGACTTCCATCTGGTGGAAGATCTCGTGGCAAGGAAGATGCAGCAGGGATGAAGAGACGACGACAGATGTAGAAGTAACTGCAGGCGCGCCCTTTGGAAGTGTGATGAGACTCTTGCTGTTCATTTTGTATATTAAACACCTGGCAGGCTATCTGCAGATGACGCAGTTATTTATTATGAAGTACCAGCTGAAAAAAACGGCCCAAATATCCAGTCGGAGCTTTGTTAGATTTAAAAGTGGTGCAAAGAATAACAAGTTATTTGAAATTCTTAGAAATGTATTATTGTGCAGTTTATACAACGCTGAGAACTAGTATCCTATTATAACAGAATCAACGAGTCTTAACTAGAATCAGACAGCTTATATAAATACATGTACGTAAAAATCTGTAGGGCTATGAAATGGAATGGTCATTCGTAGGTAAAACAAGTGGCAGAATTCGGTCCACTGGTAGGATACTGGGAAATTTGGTAATCTACAAACGAGATTGTTTACAAAACACTCGTGCCACACATCCTAGATTATTTTTCAAATTTGTGGAAGCATATCAAATAAAACAAAGAAAAGATATTGAGCGTACACAAAGTACAGCAACACGAATGGTCACAAGTTTGCTTGATCCAAGCGTCAATGAGATGTTGAAACACCTAACCTGGCAGACTGTCGAAGACCATCGGCAATGGAATGGGAACAAACACTAAGATGTGTTACTATGGGAGCTAGTCTCTGACATGCACTCCACAGTGATTTGCAGAGCATGGATGTTGTTGTAGTGTGAGACCCAGATACCCGTCCACGCATCCACGTTCAGGTTTTCCGCGCGGATGTTCTAAATCACTTAACATGAATCCAGGGAGGGTTCTTCTGAAATTGACACGTTTGTTTTTCTGGCACATCTTGTC
This sequence comes from Schistocerca piceifrons, assembly GCF_021461385.2. NCBI lineage: Eukaryota > Metazoa > Arthropoda > Insecta > Orthoptera > Acrididae > Schistocerca > Schistocerca piceifrons. Next base: position 381,526,501 of record NC_060139.1, read on the forward strand.
GAATTCAAATTTGTGCTCTGCCTCTACTGACCTCGACGCCCACAGGTCGTTCAATAGTTTTTTCCCTTTACGACACTGATGTAAATCATTAGGCAATATGGTAGACGCACGGAAACATGAACTATATTTTGGAATCATTGATGTCTTAGGAGTTACATTACCTTATTGCCAGATATGATGAGGTTGATTACTATCATGGTTTTAGGGTGCTTAACTGATGGGTCGTCCACGTCGTAATATCCAAGAATATGAAGACTTCGTTGGCTTCCATTTTTTTTTAATATACAGGGTGTCCCAGTTATCTTGTCCGCCCAAAATATCTCTGGAACAATAACAGCTATTGGAAAACGACTTTCACCGGTATCAATGTAGGGCTCGGGCCCATGAACGTACATATTTGGAAACATTCTAAAACGAAAGCATATGTGTTTCTTAACACACACTTACGTTTTTTTAAATGGACTTCCTATATTTTTTCTTCAGCAATCCATAGCATGACAAAGCACATACACAATGGCGTTGATTGCATAGCAATATTCCCATTACATCCCGAGATATTGAGACGCGAAGTTGACGCTTGAAACACCCGACATGCGCTGCTAGCGCACGTCCTGAGGCTCAGGCGTGAACCCCATGCTGCTCGTAATCGCGATGTGATTGACATGTGTAATCACACCTCCATACTTATCAAGAGGTCCGAAACGAATAATACGGTCTGCTGCGATTACGGGTAGCATAGGGTTCACGCCTGAGCCTCAGGATGTGCGCTAGCAGCGCATGTCGGGTGTTTCAAGCGTCAACTTCGCGTCTCAATATCTCGGAATGTAATGGGAATATTTCTATGCAATCAACGTCATTGTGTATGTGCTTTGTCATGCTATGGATTGCTGAAGGAAAAAATATAGGAGGTCCATTTAAAAAAAACGTAAGTTTGTGTTAAAAAACACATATGCTTTCGTTTTAGAATGTTTCCAAATATGTACATTCATGGGTCCCAGCCCTACATTGATACCGGTGAAAGTCGTTTTCCAATAGCTGTTATTGTTCCAGAGATATTTTGGGTGGACAAGATAGCTGGGACACCCTGTATACGATATTGCGATAATTTAACAGACAAAATTTTAAAAACTTTTACTCTTCTTCACTAAGTCTGCCTTACATGGCACTTATTCTCAAATTAATGAACCAGTTTGGTACTTTTCCATAAACTTGCAAACATTTAATTAAAAGTAAATCTAATTACGAAAAGACACTAGTTTACGGTAAACCTCGCGAGAATAGAGACCTTTTTTTAATCATGCTAGAACTGTAATTTGATTTCAGTAATGTAATGGTACAGAGAATCTCTTCCATAGCCCTTTTCACACACATTGGCGACAAAACACATGCGTGTGGAATAGTGACAGGTAGCGAAGCTTAAATAAAGGGTGTCGATAGTGGTCAGGTGACCATCAATTTAAGCTCTACACGAGCACATATGTATATATTCTCGGCTGGGGGCTTGACGTGACCAGGATTATTCATTTCAACATCAAAGAAAACAACGCATTTGCGCGCAAACAAAATTTTACCGGCCTACCGCTTTGTGCAACTTTGTTCAACCAGGAGCCATTGATTTGCTTGTCGTTCTAGTGGGTGGAAGGCTTTAGATCTTTTCAAAACCCATTACATCAACATGACATGATGTGCGGCGATATCGCTTATGAGCAGATGATACCTTGAAAATGATGAAAACATGAAATTTGTTTTTATTGGTGATTATGATGGTTTGAAGTATTCTTTGTGCGAATACAGAAATTTTTAGACCAAATATATAATATACAAAGGTCTGAAATGTCAGTTCAGATGGCAGCTTGCAGAGTCATACACGCACACTGGTTGTTCTGTGACTTCTCTTCTTTGAACTCATAAGCCAAGAACATTTATTACCGTTGCTTTCAGCTATTAGCTACATCGTTTGTTGTCTTGCGTTTAGTTGTTTCTTATAACAATAACGTAACAGTTTCTTTTTTTCTGAGCAAGGAAATGCCGAGATCGACCTCCAGATCTGGCAACAAAAGGTCTGGGGAAAGAAAATAGTGAAAATCATGAAAATAATGTTAGGTTTGTCCACAGCATGCGTACTGTTGGAAATGGGTTAACAGCAAGGAAAACATTATGTGCTGTTACGAACTTACCAAGCTATCCTACACAATTTCAGAAATGCCATTCTTTATTGCATGCCGCTGGCAAATCCCTGTGACAATAATTTATGAGAGATGCAGTTAAAGAAGCTGTGAATGTAAATGATGAGTGCATAGCGGCAATGTATTAAAGAATCTGTATATGCAGTAATAACATCTAAAACTCAATTTCCCAAAACGTTTGTTTTTTCTAGCCTAATGTTCCTTTTCTCTGAAACAAGTTATCCCAGAGCAAAGACATTCATCAGTCATTGCCTTCACAAACGTGCATGCAGTGACTTTTTTTTATCTATCTAGCTTTATTATAAAGGAACCATTGATCTCGTTTATCTCAAAAATTTGACCGAGCAACGGGTCACTATAAAAACATTTCAAAATTACAACTTAGAATACTTGTCTTAAAAAAAAAAGTCAGTTTATCAGCACACAGTGAAAAGTATGTGGAAAAATTCAATGTTCTATTGTTAAAACGTCCAGAGGGAACGTACACAGAAAATGGTCAATTTAACATGACGGAGACAGAAGGTACATTCTCCTCTTAAGTCACTCTTTCTTCTCGAACTCGTTTCGTTTCTGCTTTTTCACTTAGATTTACAGTTCGGCATATATCAAAGAACTTAAGAGCGGCAATTACGCTTTTCCAGTCTACAATGTACAGGAAAGGGAACAACTGTAAGATCCATTCAACAAATTCTTGTGTCATTAATTGAGAGTAGTTTCACTGGAATATCCAGAATTTGTGTTAATTCCATCCAATACTTGTCCAGCCTTCTCCTAGTTTGTTACGTCGCTCTCGCACCGACTTTGCTATCTGGAGTTGTAGAGAAAAGTTAAGGTATCGAAAATGTTAACAACAGAACATTACTCACAACATTAATAAGACAAAAGTTAAGGCAGCGGAAATGAAACAACAGAACATTTCTCACGAAATTAATAAACTGCCTGGCGCATTACTTCGCCAGAAGTATATCTAAAGGAACTGTGCCTTACATCAACAATCAACATAACGCTAACTTGACACTAAATAATTAGTATAGTAAATTATAAAAACTGTAGACAAAAAATCGATAAAGAAGGTGGTTTTTAGAGTGCCGTGCCTCAAACTCTAAACACGGAACACAATTGTTGTCCGTCCATTGCGTCCGCTCGTCTGTCAGTCTCTCTCTCCGACAGTTAACAACCTTTTTTCCTCAGGAGCGGGTACACGTATCCACTTAAAAGTCATGTCATATAGTAACGACTATGGTCCGTAGCCAGTGTGAAAATTTTAAGCTTTAAGTCAGTGCAATTAAAAGATACGACCATTTATGTCACATTTTTTTATATTCGAAAACTCACTCATCAAAACCCATAGGGTTTCGCGTTATCCTAGAATCATGAAATTTGGCAAGAAGCAAGGTTTCACAGTACAAGTAAAGTAAAAAATACGAAAATTTCCGATTTGTAACTACATAACACTAGAAAATATTTTTTTCGTTGTCTTCTTATCCATCTGTCTGTCTGTCTGTCTGTTAAGATCTCTCTTTCTCTTGAACGCACTGGCGTATCAAGTTAAAATCCGTATCACGTAAAGCGGTCTATAGTTTCTTGACGGTGTAAAAATTTCATTCTTATAAGTCAATGCAAGCAAAAGATTCGGCCTTCTATGTCACATGTTTTGATACTTGAAAACTCACTCATCGAAACCTATAGGGCACTTGCCGTTGACGTAGAATCATGAAACTTAGCAAGAAACCAAGTTTCACAGTACAATTTGAGGAAAAAATGTTAAAATTGTTAATTTTGAAATTGATAAATTGTAATCCTATCACATAAAAATATATTTTCACCATTAGAACATACACTGCGTTCATAGTCCGTCAAAAGCATAATAGACGAACATTACTGCAAGTAAACATAAAATCTGATTTGCAGTACTGTTTTACTACGTAAATATAAAATATGTATAATCAGTTTGCACTGAGCCCTCAATGCGCGAATGCTGCTCGCAAATGGCCAATTTTTTTCCTCTTGCAGATGCCTCTTCTCGCGATTAAATATTAGTGGTCGGCTTTGAGCTGTAGGTTTCCATCGACAATTTACGAGTATATTTCCCCTTTTCACCTACAAGTATTAACCTTACTTCGCCGCCACTAAAACTATTTTCATAAATTTAAAAACAAAGAAGGCTATGTTATATACTAAGCGCGATACTGTGGAGCAGAACTGATATCTGAGCTTTTGCCGGCGCAGTTGCTGCGCAGTGTATTTTGCTGTGCCTGCTGTCTTACTAATTTCATCCTTACGTTTGGTATTTTGCGCACTTAGTTTTCGTCTTATTCCAGAGTTGCTAGCGACAATTTTATCTGTCTGCTACTGATATACTACGAGAATTTCATCTCAATTGTCTTGACTTTCCATCCTCGTACGTCGCTTTAGGACCGAGCGAGGTGGCGCAGTGGTCAGCACACTGAACTCGCATTCGGGAGTACGACGGTTAAACCGCGCGTTCGGCCATCCTGATTTAGGTTTTCCGTGATTACCCCAGATCGCATCAGGGAAACGCCGGGACTGTTCCTTTGAAAGGGCACGGTCGATTTCCTTCCCTAATACGAGTTTGTGCTCTGTCTCTAATGACCTCGTTGTCGACCTCCTCCTCCTCTATTTAGACCCGGAAGTTATCCAGGCGTTCGCTGCGTCTGTTGATGCTTATTCGTTTCCCGGCGCCCGTGCTAGTGTCAAGTGAAACTTACCAACTCTTCGCGTTTTCTATTTTGACGCAAGAGGTAGTCTGCAAGATCTCAGAAAGTGAAGGATGCCAAGCTCTAATGGAACATAAATCTAAGTCGCTGTTTATTGGGTTTCCTGGCTATCTTATTACGATAGACTCCTCATTTAAGTACCTCAGAAGCTTGGAGCCTGTAGCGCAACACTGATATTCTCCTATCTCATCGCAATTAACGCCAGGCAGGGCTATTCGATAACTCATGCTGTTGACTGAATCAGGTGCGACGGTGATGTTCGATGTACAACTCTTCAAATGTTCCTACCAAATCAGCAGATAAAATGGTATACATCTTGCTGATGATCGTCAATAATATTACAAAGCAACATGGTATCCACTGTACTTCACACTAGGAAACGTCGATACAATGACATCGACGGGCCTTCGCCGAACAACAGCTTTCACATTACTTCTACGTTACATAAATCGTATACCGTGGATAACGCAGGTAGAACTCTCTCCAATGTATATGGAAGTCAAACACTAACAGTATGACTTACTAGTACATTTAAGAAAAACAGAGTGTTTCAGACCTTTTGGGTCAAACTCAAACTGACGATGGCGGGTCCACAACCGATTATATTGAGACAGGGAATCAATAATCGGAGAGGCATATTTATTGTGTTATGAACATACACAGCGTACACCGCATACCAACAACGAAGCTCACAGAAACTGTCAAAATTGGCTACCGCCAGTCTCAACGTATGCGTGACAACGGCGCATGAAGTACTGCCACACTCTCTCAGGCGTCCCTGGATTCTGTTGAAGCAGGAGACAGGCAACTTCGACCCCAGCAAGCAGGTCTTCTTCCGTTTCTGCAGGACTTCGATACACCAACATCTTGATGTAACGAGAGGAAAACGTCCAAATGTAGAAGATCCGGTGATCGCGCTAGTCATGGGACAAGACCTCCCCTTCCAATCCAACGATGAGGTTACGTGTTGTTCAGGTACTCGCGGACATCAACATCGAAATGAGCTGGTACACCGTCGTGTTAAACCACTTCCTTTCGCGGACGACAAGGGGACAGTCTCCAAGAACTGTGGCAGCGTATCTCGAGGAACACAAGGTAACGTGGATCAGTCAAATGGGGAGGCAGCAAATAAGGTCCTGTTGAATAACCCTGGGTTCGGTGTAGGGCGGCGGTGGGGTGAGAGGACTGCTGCAGCCTGTAGTGGGGTTGTGTACCATTGAGACCTACGGCGGGGACGGAGCCTCCCCGTCGTTTCTAGGTCCCCAGTTCAATAGATACAGACAAGGTCCTGTTGGGTGATCTCGGAGAATGGCAACCCACATGTTGACAGAAAATCGTTGCGGGTGGCCATCGATGTGTGTGACATGAGGATTGTCCTCAAGCCAGACATGGTTGTTGCGGCTGTTGAAAACACATTGACAGATGAATGAGGCATCAACCGTGAGCAATACCAACTGTACAAAGTTCGGCACCACAGCATTACAGTCGGTAATCCATTGACAGAAGTGAATGCGGGACTCAAAATTCGTTGGTTCCACTGCTTGGGCACGTTGCAGTATATGCACTGAGACTGGCGGTCGTCACTTTGAACAATTACTATGAGCAACTTTTTTGTTATGTGATGTGTGGTATTTAAGTCCAAATACAATAAATATTCATTTCCAGCCAGTGGTTCAAAATGGTTCAGATGGCTCTAAACACTATGGGACTTAATATCTGAGGTCATCAGTCCCCTAGACTTAGAACTACTTAAACCTAACTAACCTAAGGACATCACACACATCCATGCCCGAGGCAGGATTCGAACCTGAGACCGTAGCAGCCGCGAGCCGCGTGGTTCCTGACTGAAGCGCCTAGAACCGCTCGGCCACAACCGCCGTCCAGCCACTGGTTCTCTGTCTCAATACAATCAATTGTGGTCCCTGTACCACCTGTTTTAATTTCACCCACAAGGTTAGAGACACCAGTATTATAATATTACACTGCTAATATAGAAATATATGATAACTAATACATTTCTTGTAAGAATCCCTATGAAGGAGGAGGAGATTAGTGTTTAACGTTCTGTCCACAACGAGGTCGTTAAACACGGAGCACAAGCTCGGACTAAGGAAGGATGGGGAAGGAAATCGGCCGTGCCCTTTCAGAGGAACCATCCCGGCATTTGCCTGAAGTTGTTTAGGGAAATCACGGAAAAGCCAAATCAGGATGGCGGGACGCGTGTCTGAGTCGTCGTCCTCCCGGATGCGAGTCCAGCGAATCCGTACGGAATTATCCTGACGGATAAAACGAAACGGAAAGAGAAAATCCCTTAACCCACCCTTAAACTCCACTATATTACCTACATGAAATTTACGTGCTGAATGGCAGTTAAATTCATACAATTACGAGCTAAAACATTATGAATGCTGGACATCGCAAGAATAAACACCGTTTGGTTGCACTGCGTACACGTGACGCGACAAGGAAAGTTCATAAGTGGACCAAAGACGAAGGGGGAATCATTCTAGCGACGATACGGGCCGCACATGGGAAATCCACTGGCATAAGCGAGGAAATAGGGGTAATGCAGGAGTAGGTTTAATAATGAATAAAAAATAGGAATGCGGGTAAGCTACTACATACAGCATAGTGAACGCATTATTGTGGCCAAGATAGACACGAAGCCCACCCCTACTACAGTACTACAAGTTTATATGCCAACTAGCTCCGCAGATGACGAAGAAATTGAAGAAATGTATGATGAAATAAAAGAAATTATTCAGGTAGTGAAGGGAGACGAAAATTTAATAGTCATGGGGGACTGGAATTCGGTAGTAGGAAAAGGGAGAGAAGGAAAAGTAGGTGAATATGGATTGGGCGGAAGAAATGAAAGAGGAAGCCGCCTGGTAGAATTTTGCACAGAGCATAACAATCATAGCTAACACTTGGTTCAAGAATCATAAAATAAGGTTGTATACATGGAGGAATCCTGGATATACTAGAACGTATCAGATAGACTATATAATGGTAAAACACAGATTTAAGAACCAGGTTTTAAATTGTAAGGCATTTCCAGGGGCAGATGTGGACTCTGACCACAATCTATTGGTTATGAACTGTAGATTAAAACTGAAGAAACTACAAAAAGGTGGGAATTTAAGGAGATGGAACCTGGATAAACTGACTAAACCAGAGGTTATACAGAGATTCAGGGAGAGCATAATGGAGCAATTGACAGGAATGGGGGAAAGAAATACAGTAGAAGAAGAATGGGTAGCTTTGAGGGATGAAGTAGTGAAGGCAGCAGAGGATCAGGTAGGTAAAAAGACGAGGGCTAGTAGAAATCCTTGGGTAACAGAAGAAATATTGAATTTAATTGATGAAAGGAGAAAATATAAAAATGCAGTAAATGAAGCAGGCAAAAAGGAATACAAACGTCTCAAAAATGAGATCGACAGGAAGTGCAAAATGGCTAAGCAGGGATGGCTAGAGGACAAATGTAAGGATGTAGAGGCTTATCTCACTAAGGGTAAGATAGATACTGCCTTTGGAGAAAAGAGAACCACTTGTATGAATATCAAGAGCTCAGATTGAAACCCAGTTCTAAGCAAAGAAGGGAAAGCAGAAAGGTGGAAGGAGTATATAGAGGGTCTATACAAGGGCATGTATTTGAGGACAATATTATGGAAATGGAAGAGGATGTAGATGAAGATGAAATGGGAGATATGATACTACGTGAAGAGTTTGACAGAGCAATGAAAGACCTGAGGCGAAACACGATCCCGGGAGTAGATAAAATTCCATTAGAACTACTGACAGCCTTGGGAGAGTCAGTCCTGACAAAACTCTACCATCTGGTGAGCAAGATGTATGAGACAGGCGAAATACCCTCAGACTTCAAGAAGAATATAATAATTCCAATCCCAAAGAAAGCAGGTGTGGACAGGTGCGAAAATTACCGAACTATCAGTTTAATAACTCACGGCTGCAAAATACTAACGCGAATTATTTACAGACGAATGGAAAAACTAGTAGAAGCCAACCTCGGGGAAGATCAGTTTGGATTCCGTAGAAATATTGGAACACGTGAGACAATACCGACCCTACGACTTATCTTAGAAGCTAGATTAAGGAAAGACAAACTTACGTTTCTAGCATTTGTAGACTTAGAGAAAGCTTTTGACAATGTTGACTGGAATACTCTCTTTCAGATTCTGAAGGTGGCAGGGGTAAAATACAGGGAACGAAAGGCTATTTACAATTTGTACAGAAACCAAATGGCAGTGATAAGAGTTGAGGGGCTTGAAAGGGAAGCAGTGGTTGGGAAGGGAGTGATTCAGGGTTGTAGCCCCTCCCCGATGTTATTCAATCTGTATATTGAGCAAGCAATGAAGGAAACAAAAGAAAAATTCGGAGTAGGTATTAAAATCCATGGAGAGGAAATAAAAACCTTGAGGTCCGCCGATGAGATTGTAATTCTGTCAGAGACAGCAAAGGACTTGGAAGAGCAGTTGAACGGAATGGATAGCGTCTTGAAAGGAGGATATAAGATGAACATCAACAAAAGCAAAACGAGGATAATGGAATGTAGCCGAATTAAGTCGGGAGATGATGAGGGTATTAGATTAGGAAATGAGACACTTAAAGTAGTAAAGGAGTTTTGCTATTTGGGGAGCAAAATAGCTGATAATGGTCGAAGTAGAGAGGATATAAAATGTAGACTGGCGATGGCAAGGAAAGCGTTTCTGAAGAAGAGAAATTTGTTAACATCGAGTATAGATTTAAGTGTCAGGAAGTCATTTCTGAAAGTATTTGTATGGAGTGTAGCCATGTATGGAAGTGAGATGTGGATGATAAATAGTTTAGACACGAAGAGAATAGAAGCTTTAGAAATGCGGTGCTGCACAAGAATGCTGAAGATTAGATGGGTAGATCACATAACTAATGAGGAGGTATTGAACAGAATTGGGGAGAAGAGAAATTTGTGGCACAACTTGACTAGAAGAAGGGATGAATTGGTAGGACATGTTCTGAGGCATCAAGGGATCACCAATTTAGCATTGGAGGGCAGCGTGGAGAGGGAGACCAAGAGATGAATATACCAAGCAGATTCAGAAGGATGTAGGTTGCAGTAGGTACTGGGAGATGAAAAAGCTTGCACAGGATAGGGTAGCATGGAGAGCTGGATCAAACCAGTCTCAGGACTGAAGACCACAACAACAACAACAACCGAGTTTGACAAAAGGCAGATTGTTGTAAATAGTCTTCACGGGTTTGCCGCCGGATCACGTTGTACAAATTCCACAATATTTCCTCGGAGCAACTGTCCGACATCTTCCAGTGGTTTAATCTTACTCTTGGCTAGGTACGACTGAAGATGTCAGACAGCTGCTCCGAGGAAATATTGTGGAATTTGCACAACGTGATCCGGTGGCAAACCCGTGAAGACTATTTACAAAAGGCAGATTGTTACTTTCCGGTGCCTGGGAACGAGTATCCCTGAAACGGCGAAGTTAATCGATTGATCGCATACTACTGTCGTGAAGGTCTATCGTAATCTGAAGTTCGGCGAAACTGAAACTGCGTCACTAGATACTGGATGTGCAGGTCTCATCACAGAAAGTAGAATAAATGAACCTCTGTGGTAGATCTGACACAAAGCACAATGCTGGCGCATGGTCAAATGTTTCGGAGCACACCCTTCAGCACACACGAGGCTTCGCAGCAGGCGACCTCTACGTCTTCCCATGTTGACACAACGTCAATGTCAATAACGACTGCAGTGGGGGGAGTGTGGATGATCGGACACGTGTTGCTTAGTCGAAGGAATTACGTTTATTATTACACCACGTCGATGGTCACGTCCGAATACGCTGTCATTCAGGCGAACGAATGCTGACCAAATGCACCGTGTGACGGACGCAGGTTGGTGGGAGCCGTATAAGGCTATGAGTGACATTTACCGGGGTTGCCATCAGACATGTGGTAGTAACTGAAGGCACCATGATAGCTGTGGATTACGAGAACATTACTGCGAACCACCTGCATCTCTTCATCACTGATATCTTCCCTGATAGCGATGGTGTCTTCCAGTATGATAACTATATGAAGATGGTATCTGTTCTTTCGGCCACATCCGAAAGAACAGATAGCATCGGTCACCATGCAGCTCTCATAGAATGAAATGATAATTAAATCGAGACCCTAAGCTGTCGACAGGCCTCGATATACATCAACGGAGACAGTTGAAAAGGTGTGCCCCGAACGGGACTGGAACCCGGGATCTCCTGCTTACATGGCAGACGCTCTATCCATCTGAGCCACCGAAGGCACAGAGGATAGTGCGATTGCAGGGATTTATCCCTTGCACGCCCCCCATGAGACCCACATCCCCAACTTAATGTCTACACTCAAATGGTTCAAATGGCTCTGAGCACTATGGGACTTAACATCTGTGGTCATCAGTCCCCTAGAACTTAGAACTACTTAAACCTAACTAACCTAAGGACATCACACAACACCCAGTCATGACGAGGCAGAGAAAATCCCTGACCCCGCCGGGAATCGAACCCGGGAACCCGGGCGCGGGAAGCGAGAACGCTACCGCACGACCACGAGCTACGGACTAATGTCTACACTATACATTCGTATTGCCCCTGCCCATTACACTCATTACTCGCGGCAGACAATCTTACGGAGTTCTGTAAGAGCTCGGGCAATGCATGTGCGTCCAGCACAAAAGAAGGTCAATGGCCGGTTAGCCGTAACTATATAAAGATGGTATCTATTCTTTCGCACGTGCCCCTTCTGTGCTGGATGCACACGCATAGCCCGAACTCTTACGGGACTCGGTAAGATTGTCTGCTGCGAATAATGAGTGTAACAGGCAGGGGAACTACGAATGTAGTGTGTGGACATTAAGTTGGGAATGTTGGTCTTACGTGGGGCGTGCAAGGGATAAATCCCTGCAGTCGCACTATCGTCTGTGCTCTCGGTGGCTCAGATGGATAGAGAACGTCTGCCATGTAATCAGGAGATCCCGGGTTCGAGTCCCGGTCGGGGCACACATTTTCAACTGTCCCCGTTGGTGTGTATCAACGCCTGCCGACAGCTTAGGGTCTCGATTTAATTACCACATCTGTCCGTGTCACAAGGCCAGAATCGTACTGCAGTGCTTTGAGGAGCGTGGTGGCGAACTTGATGTCTTCGCCACCAAATTCGCTTGATCTGAATCCGACAGTTCACAGCTGGGTCACTATCGACCGCCAACTCCGAATCCACAAACTACCGATCCGTAATTTACGCGAATGCATGACCTGTGTGTACACTCTGATACTACATACCTCTCGCATCCCATTTTGTCGACGCCATGCCGCGCCGAATCGCTGCTGTTTTGGTTTTTCAAAGGTGGACCAACGCACTATTAAGCAGGCGGTTATAATGTTTTGGATTATCACTACAAACTCCATCATAGGATCTGTTGTTGGCAACATTGACTCTTTCAGAAGAAAGTGCAACGTTCTTTCAGTGAACAGTGCAACACTAAGCAAAATTTCTCATAAAGGTGAGCTATAGCTCATTAGGCAATGGAAACAGAATAAACCAATTTCTTCAGTTTTAAATCACCTAAATCCGTAATTCTGTCAACAGTAAATGTATCTGCACTGCTGCCCTTCGAGGTGTGGGTTTTCTCATTCAGGTCGTAGTCCTTCTCTAGTCCGAAAAACTGAAATCAGTCTACTTCTTGTATGTCAGTGTTTGAATAAATCACATTTATAGCTTCAGGAATTCCAAAAGAATTACTGAAGCATATGTATTGAGCCTTGTAAAAATTTAACACAATCAATTTGCTTTGGGCTCTGCCGACAATTTCAAATACGAAGTGTATTCAAGTTCCAATGCCGATTTCTTTCTCACAAGGTAAACATACGACAACTGTGATGCTTGTGTCATTTCTCAACGACATCTACTACACCGATATACATTTTTCACAGTGCCGGCGCCATGACTGCACGGCCACAGCGAACGCTTCTTTAGTTTGACCACTGGAAAACTGATGATGCAATAGCGACAACCTTAGTGAACGCGTGAACACTGAGAATGTCTTTCATCGTTGCATACAGCCGAAAGTCGCCAGGACGTGAGAAATAACTTCAAATTGTTGTCACTAAGAGACTTAAGCGTCGCGTTTGCTAGATGCGTTGGTGCGTTGTCTTGGTGAAAGAGCACACTACCAGCCTTTCCAGGCAGTTTTCCACGCAGTACTGGAAGGAACTTGTTCGGTAGGATGTGCCTGTCACGATGAACGCAATGGGTAAGGACTACTCCATAGCTGCCCCAGAACATTATGAGTATCATAATGGCATTTATCGAAATCTTTTTCTGGTGGTGTGAGTGTGTATGCTTCCATTTAGTTTACTGGCACTTCGTTTCAGCATTGAGAAACGCCTTCTATGTCTCATCCACTGTAAAGCTCACTTTACACGACGACACTAGGTAGCAGGCAACTGCGCTAACAGCCACTGCGCATGCGCGCCGCGCGTTTGCGTAACTCGTTGGTGAAACTAAACACTTTCGCCGTGTTCCAACTTTGGCGACACTAGTTGCATGAGTTTTGAAGTTAAGCGTGTTCGTAGAGTGTAGACAAAGTGAAATATGAAGTGGGGAACGGAGAGTAATGTTCGCTTTTTGGATATCTATGCTTTAGATGTTTGTGGGATTTCATTATTGCTGATTACAAAAATAAGCAACACATTGCTGCCGCTGAGAGCGTCATGTGCGATTCTAACATAAACGGTTTGACAATATCTGAGCTGCAGGGCAAAATTTATTGAGTTAGGAGCACATATAAAATTAAGTAAGAAAAATACAAGCAACTGTAATTCTAGCTGTGGCAAAGCTCTCGTCTGCAAGACTAAAATCCCATCGTTCGAGTTGGCCAACTCCTTGTTAAGGAATAATGTTGACAGGAGGGAAGGCTATACAAATTCATGAAGCTGCATTCTTTATTCAATATTCATCTATTTCAAAAGTCGCTGCAGTGCTCCCCATTCACATATGTTAGAATTTTGAAATATTACCACTGTAGGACCTACAGATCTATCTTCAAGAGAGTAGTTTGGAAACCATTCTCTTCTTAATGCGACCTGTTTCGAATAATTATTGTTGCTAATGTTGATAATTATTACTCTTAATGTTAATAATTATTGGTGCTAATGAAACAGCGTCATCAACAACTAAAACCGTATCTTATAGCATGCCGAGTGTTCTCGATTGTAATGCACGCAATATGATATGTAATTTCAGTTCTGGCGACAGTACTTCATGCATTACAGTACCTTTATTCCTTATTGCATAATTAACTCTATTTAGAAGAAACGTGAACAGTTCTGGTGACATTCTAAGATTATTAAAAGAACTTCTTGGATCTTCCGTTATAAATTATTTCAGCAAGGATGCTCAGCAACCGAGCTGGCGTCTTTTCTTCATCCAGTCACGAATCGAAACACGTTTCTTTATTTTTTTCTTATGCAACGTTTCCACGCAACAAGCTTTAACTCCATCACAACATCTGCGACGTGCAGCTGCCAAAACTTTCATTTCAGACACGATTCAAGGACCCACGAAACTACGAAACTGAAGCGTATACTGGTGTCACCGTTCTACAGTCATATATGAAACCACTTGCGTCCAACTCATTCCACGCAACCAGTGGCGCAACCCAATGTCGTTGTGTAAATTAGGCTTAACAATCGATGAAACGAAGACGCCTTTCACGCCGTCATCACGCGTAAACACTGCCTGGCAACATGCCACGCCAGAATCCTTGTCGTCGTCCATCAACATTCGTGGCGCCCATCTGGAGGACACTTCTCGCATCTTCAGTTTCTCATGCAGGATTGCGAGCTCATATTCCGCGGGAAATGCCAGCTTTGGAGGCGATGTATTCCACATTCATTCGGAGATCCAACAAAACAACTTTCTCTGCTCGCTCGATCGTGTCGTTAGACCGGCTGATGCATGCCGGGATTGCCTTGGTTTGTTATCGCACAACGTTCTGGCTTCTTTGAACTGCCGCACTCAAGAATGCACTTTACACACATCCATGCCACCATAACCACATGTCTCACTCGACTGGTAACGAATTATAATAGGTGTCATACCACACAAACGGAGGAAAACGAGTGTTACACGCTGTTCTTGTAATGGAATTTCCCCCGCTGCTGACACAGTTCTGTGTACGGTGCTGCTGTCTTTGTCACCGATTCACACGTTCACGTGTATTTTAAAACAAACCGCGTGTTTTCCAGCAGTGAGAAAAAAATTAGAGGTGTTATGACAAGAATGTACCTCGTATTTCACTACATGTCTTTTCCGGTAACAGTGCTGTCATTTATATCCGTATTTGCTTCATCTGTAAAAGAGGACAAAATATGCATCCTGTTATACTCAAACCAGATGTTACTGATGTAGGTTTGAAACAACAACGGATACAAGACAGAACTCTGTGAATGTTCCGAATACAGAGAGTTTACAGAGCGGGATGGACGACAGCGACACACTACTTTTTCTAGTGTAGGTATGGTATAAAATCTTGCTGTAATAATTAGCCGTTAACTGTGCAACATCGTCACAGTTCTTACAATCAAAAGCCTTAGCTAAGTCACAATATAACCAAACTTGTAAAAATTCCTCATTTCAATACGTGCCACGGTGAATATACGCTGTTTAATTGACAGTTTTCTGTAAAATCCAATTATTTAACACTGAGGAAGTTCTCGATGACGTTTGACAACTGAAAACGCTCGTCGCTTACCGCCACGTCACGAGAGAGCCGATGTCAGTCTCGTGAAGATGTGTAGTACGTGCCCAGGTGAAGTACTGTGTGTGTGTTGGGGGGGGGGGGGGGGGGGGGGTAGTTAACACCGATATGCTGCATTCACGATCATCATCGAGTTGTCAATATGTCGAAAAATTACAAGATTCATACTGACCAAGATCTTCAGCACTACTAATTGTTTACAAAATTTATTGTACATATTTCTAAAATCTTTTGAAAATACAAACAATATTGAGGTCGGTTAGTAGTTCGTTACTATCGTTTTACCTTCTTTTCGTGAAACTGCTAGACAACATTTAAGCACCAGTGAAAAAACAAAAAAAAAAAAAATACTCTGCGAAGAGATTCATTATGTAAGTAGCTTACTATGCTACAAAACTCTGCTGAGCAACATCTCATTATTTTACCACTGATTTCATTATAATCATTGCAAATATTATTTAATAATTTCTCACCAAGTATTACTGCTATTCTGTATAGATGTTAAAGAATAAGAAAGGAAAAAATCCCTCAGGTTTGAAATATACTACTGGCCATTAAAATTGCTACACTACGAAGATGACGTGCTACAGACGCGAAATTTAACAGACAGGAAGAAGATGCTGTGATATGCAAATGATTAGCTTTTCAGAGCATTCACACAAGGTTGGCGCCGGTGGCGACACCTACAAAGTGCCGACATGAGGAAAGTTTCCAACCGATTTCTCATATACAAACAGCAGTTGACCGGCGTTGCCTGGTGAAACGTTGTTGTGATGCCTCGTGTAAGGACGAGAAATGCGTACCATCGCATTTCCGACTTTGATAAAGGTCGGATTGTAGCCTATCGCGATTGCGGTTTATCGTATCCCGACATAGCTGCTCGCATTGGTCGAGATCCAATGACTGTTAGCAAAATATGGAATCGGTGGGTTCAGGAGGGTAATACGGAACGCCGTGCTGGATCCCAACGGCCTCGTATCACTAGCAGTCGAGGTGACAGGCATCTTATCCGCATGGCTGTAACGGATCGTGCAGCCACGTCTCGATCCCTGAGTCAACAGATGGGGGACGTTTGCAAGACAGCAACCATCTGCACGAACAGTTCGACGACGTTTGCAGCAGCATGGATTACCAGCTCGGAGACCATGGCTGCGGTTACCCTTGACGCTGCATTACAGACAGGAGCGCCTGTGGTGATGTACTCAATGATGAACCTGGGTGCATGAATGGCAGAACGTCATTTTTCGGATGAATCCAGGTACTGTTTACAGCATCATGATGGTCGCATCCGTATTTGGCGACATCGCGGTGAACGCACATTGGCAGCGTGTATTCGTCATCGCCGTACTGGTGTATCACCCGGAGTGATAGTATGGGGTGCCATTGGTTACACGTCTCGGTCACCTCTTGTTCGCATTGACGGCGCTTTCAACAGTGGACGTTACATTTCAGATGTGTTACGACCTGTGGCTCTACCCTTCATTCGATCCCTGCGAAATCCTACATTTCAGAAGGATAATGCACGACCGCATGTTGCAGGTCCTGTACGGGCCTTTCTGGATACAGAAAATGTTCGACTGCTGCCCTGGCGAGCACATTCTTAAGATCTCTCACCAAATGAAAACGTCTGGTCAATGGTGGCCGAGCAACTGGCTCGTCACAATACGCCAGTCACTACTCTTGATGATCTGTGGTATCGTGTTGAAGCTGCATGGGTAGCTGTACCTGTACACGCCATCCAAGCTCAGTTTGACTCAATGCCCAGGCGTATCAAGGTCGTTATTACGGTCAGAGGTGGTTGTTCTGGGTACTGATTTCTCATGATCTATGCACTCAAATTGCGTGAAAATGTAGTCACGTGTCAGTCCTAGTATTATATATTTGTCCAATGAATACCAGTTTATCATCTGTATTTCTTCTTGGTGTAGCAATTTTAATGGCCAGTAGTGTAATAATCATTACCATTAACTTCTTATAAATTTCTGTATGTATAATAAAAGCTTCTAAGTGGTAATCACCTCAGAATAACCTCATTTTTATACTTGCGTTCCCACTTCCCAGCCTTATGGAACTGGAAATTTCTCCTTTTCCTACATCTGAATGATAAAAAATATCCATCAATAATCAGTATTCTTCCTTCGATGGTAAAACGATGATCGTAGTAGTGCAATACATCAATATGATTTGTAAGATGCACTTCATCCGAATTATTCTGAGATTAATGTTAATTTATGCTCTTCTAATATTTTGACGTAACAAACTAACTGCAACATACTTTTCATCTTCAAAGTTTCATGTTCAATAATTTTACATTAGTGCAGTGTTTATATTTGACAGTATCTGTAAATTTCGATGCAATATTCCTTCAGACACTGCTGACGATTTAAAGCTTTATTGAATCACGAAATTTATTCGGGAAATGTGTACGGGGCCGTCACAGTTATACAATTCACTGGAAACAAAACCATGCATGCACGAAGGAATACTGCACCGAACTTTACGAAAAGCTTCAAATACAGGCACTTCACTAATGTATTTCATGCCAAAGCCAAGGCGATCTGACGAGAATATTTGAAGTCTCTGCCTGTGCAGGCATCACGTCACTGTGCGACTACTATGGCCAGAAGACTCTAGGAAATATGGAAATTTAGGTCCTTCCGTGAAGCGCGCTCAGACAGCCGAAGCGAATAAGGCGGCTGCGTAAAGTGGGGAATCCGCGTTCGATTCCTGGTCCAGCAAAAATTTTGATTTGTTTCCCCTAAATTATATTGTTGCGGTGGTCCCGTATTCGCAGTTTGCTAATACACATCCTGATTCGATTATTTTCGCTCCTCCATGTGTGAACATCCTTGCCCACAAATTCTTCATTCCCTACATAAATATTCTTTTCAGTCATTCATCGTTATCTGTTGACGCTGACGTTATCTTTGAGACCACTAGTTGTTAACTGTTAATGGGTCTACCATTTCGCTTCCGCCGTTTTTACTCGAAGTTCGGGGCTTTACTGTGAAAAACTTGCAAAAAAAGAATTATGATTCATAGTGTTGCTCATCGCTGGCCACTACATTCTCCCTCCTTTGGATAGCATACGAATCCCGTGGCGGAAGAACTGCGCGTCTTTTGTGGGTATCCATGAATCGATTCAATTTTGCACTTGTTCTTTTGATCGGAAGTGCTGGTCAGCCACGTCACTGGTCGAAAAGGGTGATAGCCAGAGAGAGGAACGTATGGCGAATACGGCTGGAGGGATAGGGCTTCTCATTTCAACGTTTCCACGTATATTTCGACTGTTTTTGCGACATGGGGTCGAGCACTGACCTGCTACAAAATTACCTTTACGTGTCTGTCGCTGTATTGTGGCCGTTTGTGTTTCAGTGCTGGGCTCGAAAGCATCAGTTGCTTTCGATAATGATGTCCTGTGACTGTCTTCGTCTGTTTCAGTAGCTACGAAAACGTTCTGTCTTCCACCGCCATACCGGTCTTCGACATCAAAATCACCGTTCTTAAGGCGTTGAAAACATTCTCTGCATATTCTTCCACTAAGAGTTCCCTCACCATTGGTCTTACCCAACATTTTAAGAGCCACAGCCGCACATTCCTTCATGTTAAAGCAGAAAATTAAAACTTTCCGCAAATGGCGAGAAATACGTACATACGTAAGTTGACGTACTTAATCGAGAATAACGTTATGATGCAATCACAAATGCCGGCCGCGGTGGTCTCGCGGTTCTAGGCGCGCAGTCCGGAACCGTGCGACTGCTGCGGTCCCAGGTTCGAATCCTGCCTCGGGCATGGATGTGTGTGATGTCCTTAGGTTAGTTAGGTTTAGGTAGTTCTAAGTTCTAGGGGACTGATGACCACAGCCGTTGAGTCCCATAGTGCTCAGAGCCATTTGAACCAGCCAATCACAAATCGAGTAATATTTTTATGGCATTATGTTTACAGATGCCTAAGCTTACTGTATTACACCTATGACCAACCACCTGAACCCCACTTGCCGCTACTGCTGTCTATTGCGAAACGGCGGAAGCGAAGTTGTAGATCTGATATTTTCTTTGAAATGCTTATAAACCGTGCCGCTATTGTGTCATCGTTTTTCCAGTGGTGAAATTAGAGCCATAAAGAAGCGTTCGCAGCGGGCAGGGAATCATGGCGTCGACATGTGAAAAACATGTATCAGCGCACTAGATTACGTTGAGAAGTGACACAAACTTAGCAGTTTTCGTATGATTAGTTTGTGAGAAAAAAATCGGTATTGTAACTTGAATACTGTACTGTTCACATCTTCAGTTTCAATTCACTTACTTATCTGTGATATTTTTATCAGCCTACTGTTATACAGAGGACGTAACTGAAGGAGGGTCAGCATCCAACGTTTCCCAATAAAGCCTGTTACCTTTCTCGACCTTTCATACACCTCATCATTATTCGTAAAGCTCCATTCTCGTTTTCAACTGATCCACAGGTCTCCCGACCAATGTTTCGTTCGAACTTTTCAAGTTCTCTTCTCGGAACTTGTGTGTCTGGTTTGGTGCTTTGGATGCACACAGAATCTCCAGTCTAATAGAGCAGTATCTTGACTTCTCGCTACGCTTTCTTATAACAGACACCGACGATGTTTATGCCAGCAGATTTCATTTCATTTATAGAGGGTAAATCACGTCTTGCGTTTCGTATGTCCGGCTTCTCTGCTATGTATTTTGCGGCTTAGATTCTTTTAATAATTTTCCCGCTTCATAAGCTTTCAGACGATCTTGACTTATGAAAAATAGTTGCGCACACTCTTCCTTATCAGCGTGGTTCAGAGTGTACTAAAACAGTCGAGGAGACGTGCAAGAAACATCCGTGACACGCCCAACCGAAGCATACAGGCGAATTAAATTTCACTGAGACGAGCTGGCATATAATCACGCAATGAGGTACGACCACAGCAGTACCGACGTGCAGGCTCCAAGTTTCTGGGCCGGAGTAATTGGTGTCTGGGTTAGCGTAATGAAGGAGTCTTTCGGAATAAGAGTGTCGGAAAATCTAATAAAAAGGGACGGAGATTTCAATTTAAATCCGGCACAATTTTGGACAATCCCGCCAGAGTCTAAAACACGACGGAACAGACGTTTCACAGATAACCGGTACAGGATCCGGAGAATATCTATCTATACTAGTATCTATCTAAAGAGAATATCTATCGATACTAATAACAAATTTGTAAAACTGTCGTGTCTTTGTCCGTTGGAACACGCTTCTCTCTCTCTCTCTCTCTACAGGGTGGTCCATTGATCGTGACCGGGTAAAATATCTCACGAAATAAGCGTCAAACGAAAAAACTACATACAAAGAACGAAATTTGTCTAGCTTGAAGGGGGACACCAGATGGCGCTATGGTTGGCCAGCTGCATGGCGCTGCCATAAGTCAAACGGATATCAACTGGGTTTTTTTAAATGGGAACCCCCCATTTTTTAGCGCATATTCACGTAGTACGTAAAGAAATATGAATGTTTTAGTGGGACCACTTTGTCCGCTTTGTGATAGATGGCGCTGTAATAGTCACAAACATATGGCTTACAATTTTAGACGAACAGTTGGTAACAGGTAGGTTTTTTAAATTAAAATACAGAACGTAGGTACGTTTGAACATTTTATTTCTGTTGTTCCAATGTGATACATGTACCTTTGTGAACTTATCATTTCTGAGAACGCATGTTGTTACAGCGTGATTACCTGTAAATACCACATTAATGCAATAAATGCTCAAAATTATGTCCGTCAACCTCAATGCATTTGGCAATACGTGTAACGACAGTCCCCTCAACAGCGAGTAGTTCGCCTTCCGTAACGTTCGTACATGCATTGACTATACGCTGACGTTGTCGGACGTTGTCGATGGATCACGATAGCAAATATCCTTCAACTTTCCCCATAGAAAGAAATCCGGGGGCGTCAGATCCGGTGAACGTGCGGGCCATGGTATGGTGCTTCGACGACCAATCCATCCGTCACGAAATATGTTATTCAATACGGCTTCAACAGCAAGCGAGCTATGTGCCGGACATCCATCGTGTTGGAAGTACATCGCCATTCTGTAATGCAGTGAAACAACTTGTAGTAACATCGGTAGAACATTACGTAGGAAATCAGCATACATTGCACCATTTAAATTGCCATCGATAAAATGGGAGCCAATTATCCTTCCTCTCATAATGCCGCACCATACATTAACCCGCCAAGGTCGCTGATGTTCCACTTGTCGCAGCCATCGTGGATTTTCCGTTGCCCAAAAGTGCATATTATGCCAGTTTGCGTTACCGCTGTTGGTAAATGACGCTTCGTCGCTAAATAGAATGCGTGCAAAAAATCTGTCATCGTCCCGTAATTTCTCTTGTGCCCAGTGGCAGAACTGTACACGAAGTTCAAAGACGTCGCCATGCACTTCCTGGTGCATAGAAATATGGTACGGGTGCAATCGATGTCGATGTAGCATTCTCAACACCGGCGTTTTTGAGATTCCCGCTTCTCGCGCAGTTTGTCTGCTACTGATGTGCGGACTAGCCGCGACAACAGCTAAAACACCTACTTGGGCATCATCATTTGTTGAAGGTCGTGTGAAACGTTTCACCTGTGGCTGAATACTTCCTACTTCCTTAAATAACGTAACTATCCGGCGAACGGTCCGAACACATGGATTATGTCGTCCAGGGCCGACCGGAGTGGCCGTGCGGTCCTAGGCGCTACAGTCTGGAACCGCGAGACCGCTACGGTCACAGGTTCGAATCCTGCCTCGGGCATGGGTGTGTGTGATGTCCTTAGGTTAGTTAGGTTTAAGTAGTTCTAAGTTCTAGGGGACTGATGACCTCAGAAGTTGAGTCCCATAGTGCTCAGAGCCATTTCAACCATTTGTCGTCCAGGATACTGAGCAGCATGCATAGCAGACGCCCGTTGGGCATTTTGATCACAATAGCCATACATCAACACGATATCGGCCTTTTCCGCAATTGGTAAATGGTCCATTTTAACACGGGTAATGTATCACGAAACAAATACCGTCCGCACTGGCGGAATGTTACGTGATATCACGTACTTATACGCTTGTGACTACTACAGCGCCGTCTATCACAAAGCGAAAAAAGTGGTCCAACTAAAACATTCATACTTTCATATTTCTTTACGTACTACACGAATATGTAATAAAAAATGGGGGTTCCCATTAAAAAAAACGCAGCGTCATCTAGCGGGCCTACCATAGCGCCATCTGGTTTTCCCCTTCAAGCTGGACGAGTTTCGTTCTTTGTAGTTTTTTCGTTTGATGCTTATTTCGTGAGATATTTGGCCCGGTCACTATCAATGGACAACCCTGTATATACAACATCGAATCACCGAAAGAAAGCACACTAATCTCCAAAACTACTAGACGAGCTTGCAAGGGGTTTTCGCAGATAACTTGAGCACACATTGGAACATCGTACAGGCTTTATTTCATAAAAATCGGATCATAGGAAAAATGATATCATAATTGAAACTTTCATCTATGTCAATATTATAAATGCGAAAGTAACTCTAATACGTTTTCACGACAAACGAGCTGAACCGATCTCGATGAAATTAGGTATGGTGATCGCTTGAACCATTACGAAGAACATAAGCTACTTCAGAAAGTATGTAGCAGAAGATACTTATTCATTAGAAGAATATTACGCAAATTATGGGAAATATTTGCTCTTTGAAAAAGCTATTTGCTCTTTGGCATTTGATCTTTATCTTATTTGTGAAAATGGTTTTATTGGTTGATACGATTCGAAGTAATGAATACAGTGCTTATACAATCTTTATGCTCCTACGAATGCAGCGCTCGGCAGCGATGCCAACGCGTCGTGCATTGGAACAGCATGAGTGGGGACAGCGAGGCACACATCGAGAACCATGCTTACCCAAACGAGCAGACACGTGACGGCAGCTGATTCTACTGCACGAACAGTAATTTACTTACCATCATTCATCATAACAAAACTATCGACATGCGAGAAAAGTCGTGGTTAACAGCTAGTATGTTAATGAAAGGGAACTATGAGGTATCAGAATTGATTCGAGTATAAATAACGGTGAATTACAAAAATAAATCACATTCAAAAATTTATTGCAATCCGTTGTGGCGCGGTGACACATCAAACTTCTATTGTGATGGTTCGATGAACCCTCTGCCAGGCACTTGAATGTGATTTGCAGAGTATCCATGTAGATGTAGATGTAGATCTACTGGGATTAATGTTAAAAGGCGGTTGTTGGTTGCAGAAATCTCTTCACTGGCAAACAAACGATACATTTCACCCACGAAGGTTCAAATGGCTCTAAGCACTATGGGACTTAACATCTGAGGTCATCAGTCCCCTACTTAAACCTAACTAACATAAGGACATCACACACATCCAAGCCCGAGGCAGGATTCGAACCTGCGACCGTAGCAGCAGCGCGTTCCGAACTGAAGAGCCTAGAACCGCTCGACCACAGCGGCCGGTACTCGCGTAGGAAATCATCAGGATTTCTCGAAGTACAATGAAAAACAGACATAGTAAATAACCTGGCGTGGTCCTGTCCTGAGCTACTATACCCAACAACGAAACCCAGAAATGTAAATATGTGGGGCATAAAGGGGAGGGAAGCATTTACAAAATGTCATGATTACTGCAAAGAAGCATTTGTCAATTATGCCCAAAATAGCCGGTAAACGAAAGCGAAAAACACCGTAAGAGATGGTACAGAGTATAGACGCTATAAGAATAAACGTACAAAGGATTGCTTAAAAAGTGTAACCGTCGGTTTACCCCATGCAGTATGAGTCCAGAGTCACAGCGGCAAAGAGTAAGGTCACGCTCAAAAACAGTAAAAAAAACTTAAATACTGTTTTTTGCAGAATGACTAAAACTAAAAGAGTAATTGTCAAGAGCGAATAGCCCAAAACACAACAAGTTTATAATCCTGAAATTAGCATATACTTCTGCTGTCATGAACAGGAACGTCCAGTATCAAGTAAGACACAACTGCAAACGTCAGATATTCCATAATATATAAAGCAAATACAAAACTAAAATTTTTTTAGAGTGAAACATAATAGAAACCTACAACAAATTAAAAGCAGTATCCACACAGTAAAAAAAAAAAAAATTATGCACAGGGGGACGGGATGGGCATGGAGTAAAACATCCTTCCTAGTAGGCTATAGGAATGCTTAACGATTTATTTTTTTCTGACAAGCGCTCCCCCTTATGTACCTTAGGTTTGGATGTTGTATTGTATATTTTTCTTTCACTTTATCTTCATCCTGCCCGTCAGTTTCCCCATTCGGTTTATAGAATTACGCACTTCCGCCGGAATTCTTCTTCTTATTTCTAAATCCTTTCTATTTCATTTTATTGTAACAGGTTCGCACACATGAACCCCATGCTTCAGGTATTGGACAGGATTCTGTAATAATATGTATACAACTTATTTCC
The DNA here is from genome assembly GCF_021461385.2 of Schistocerca piceifrons. Classification (NCBI taxonomy): domain Eukaryota; kingdom Metazoa; phylum Arthropoda; class Insecta; order Orthoptera; family Acrididae; genus Schistocerca; species Schistocerca piceifrons. The sequence continues at coordinate 381,551,712 of NC_060139.1, forward strand.
TATTCAGCGTGTTTGTAGCTCGCTTATGAAAATTTATTTCTCTCTACTATAATGATTTTTCATTGACGGCTTTGTATTTGCATTTGGCGCTACGTATTGACGGTTATCTTAACTAGCGCTATCAGTCGCTTCAATGTATACACTGTGTGAGCACCGATCAGCCACCAACAATTTGCTCCGGGGCCATATTTACAGTTTTTGGGAGTGGCCCACTTTGCACGAGGTATCCGTCTGTGCGTTTATTCTTCGTGGTTTTTATACCATCTATTACGATGGTTTTCATATTCGTCGACCTGCTAATTTAGGCGTATTTGACAAATGTTTTTCACTTGCTTCCCCTTTACAACTTACACATTTACGTTTCTAGTTCTCGCTGTTGAGTATAGTAAATCACGAAAGGAATTATGTAAATTTTTGATTGTACTTCCAGATAATGCTATGATGCCCCACCCGGCTGAAAATTGTCGTTTTTGACCTAATAAAGAGCATTCTGTGACGTAGGACTGTCTTTTAATATTAATTACATCACTATCTGGTTAAAGCTCAAATATAAAGCATACACTGGCTTGACGAGAGTCATGGGATAGCGACACGCACATATGGCGGCAGACCGCGTACACAATGTACAAAAGAGAAGCGCTTTCGCATATCCGTCATTTGGACTCAGGTGACTGCGGCCGCACAACGATAATTAACAGACTTCAAACGATGAATAGTAATTAGAGATACATGCATACGACATTCCATTTCGTAAATTGTTAGGGAATTCAATATTTCGAGATCCACAGTGTCAAGATTGTGCCGAGAAACCAAATTTCAGACATTACCTCTCATGACGGCCACCGCAATGACCGACGGAATACACATAACGACCGAGAGCAGCAACTTAGAGTTGTCAATGCTAACAGACAAGCAATACTGTGTCAAATTACCCCAGAAATCAATGTGGGACGTACGACGAACGTATCCATCAGAACAGTTAGGTGAAATTTGGCGTTAATGGGCCATGGCAGCAGACGATCGACGTGAGTCCCTTTGCTAGCAGCAGGACATCGCCTGCAGCGCTTCTCCTAGACTCATGACAATATCGCTTGGACCCTATGCGAATCGAATCTACACTCGATGTTAACAAATATCGCTTTTTCAGAAACGCTTTTTTTTTACCATGGCCAGTCTACACTTTATATCCTACCTACTTCGATCATCATCCGTTATTTTGCTCCCCAAATAGCAAAACTCATCTACTACTTTAAGTGTCTCATTTCCTAATCTAATTCCCTCAGCATCATCTGATGTAAGTCGACTACATTCCAATATCCTCGATTTGCATTTGTTGATTTTCATATTATTCTCTCCTTTCAAGACACTGTCCATTCCGTTCAGCTCCTCTTTCAGGTCCTTTGCTGCCTCTGACTGAATTACAGTGTCATCGGCAAACATCGAAATTCGTATTTCTTATCCATGGATTTTAATTCGTATTCCAAATTTTTCTTTTGTTTCCTTCACTGCTTACCCAATATAGAGGTTCAATAACATCGGTGACAGGATACAACCCTATCTCACTCCCTTCTCAACCACTGCTTCGCTTTCATGCCCTCTATTCTTATAACTCCCTGAATTTACCCTGCGGCCTTCAGAATTTGAAAGAGAGTATTCCAGTCAACACTGTCAAAAGCTTTCTCTAAGTCTACAAATGCTAGAAAAGAAGGCTGCCTTCCCTTAATCTGTCTTCTAACACAAGTCGTAGGGTCAATATTGCATCGCGTGTTCCACCATTGCCACGGAGATCAGTATCTTCCCCGAGTTCGGCTTCTACCAGTTTTTCCATTCGCCTGTGTTAGTATTTTGCACCCATGCCTTATTAAACTGGTAGTTCAGTAATTTTCACCTCTGTCGACACCTGCTTTCTTTGGGACCGGAATTATTATATTCCTCTCTTCAAACTTGAGAGGCGGTTCTCTTTTCTCCAAAGGTCTCTTTAATTTTCTTGTAGGCAGTATCTATCTTACCCCTAGTGAGATAAGCCTCTACATCCTTACATTTGTCCTCTAGCCATCCCTGCTTAGCCATTTTGCACTTCCTGTTGATCTCATTTTTGAGACGTTTGTATTCCTTTTCGCCTACTTTATTTACTGCATTTTTATATTTTCTCTTTTCATCAATTAATTCAATGACCTCTTGTGTTACCCAAGGATTTCCACTTGCTCTCCTCTTTTTACCTACTTGATGCTCTGCTGCCTTCACTATTTCATCTCTCAAAGCTACCCAGTCTTCTTCTACTGTATTTCTTTCCCCTGTTCTTGTCAATCGTTCCCTAATGCTCTCTCTGTGACTCTCTACAACCTCTGGTCTTTCAGTTTATCCAAGTCCCATCTCCTTAAATCCCTACCTTTTTGAAGCTTTTTCTGTTTAAATTTACAGTTCATAACTGATTAATTGTGGTCAGACTCCACATCTGCCCCTGGAAATGTCTTACATTTTAAAACCTGGTTCCTAAATCTCTGTCTTACCATTTTAAAATCAATCTGGAACCTTCCGGTGTCCCCAGGTCTCTTCCACGTATTCAGTCTTCTTTCATGATTCTTAAACCAAGTGTTAGCGATGATTGTTATGCTCTGTGCAAAATTCTACCAGGCAGTTTCCTCTTTCATTCCTTACCCCCAGTCCATATTCACCTACTACTTTTCCTTCACCTACTACTTTCCTTCTCTTCTTTCTCCTATATCGAATTCCAGTTCCTCATGACTATCAAACATTGGTCTCGATTAATTACCTGAGTAATTTCTTTTATCGCATCATACATTTCTTCAATCTCTTCATCATCTGCGGAGATAGTTGGCATATAAACTTGTACTACTGTGGTAGGCGTGGGCTTCGTGTCTATCTTGGCTACAATAATGCGTTCACTATGCTGTTTGTAGTAGCTTACCTGCGCTCCTATTTTTTAGTCATTATTACACTTACTCCTCCATTAACATTATTTGATTTTGTATTTATAATCCTACCTGACCAGAAGTTTTGTTCCACCGCAGCCGAACTTCATTAATTTCCACTATATCTAACTTTAACCTACGCATTTCTCTTTTTAAGTTTAGTTTGCTGCCTGCCCGATTAAGGGATTTGACATTCCATGCTCCGATTCATAGAACGCCAGCTTTCTTTCTCCTGATAACGACGTCCTCTTGAGTAGTCCCCTTCCGGAGATCCGAATGGGGGACTATTTTACCTCCGGAATATTTTACCCAAGAGGACGCCATCATCATTTAACCAAATAGTAAAAGCTGCATGCTCTCGAGAAAAACTACGGCTGTAGTTTCCCCTTGCTTTCAGCCACTCGTAGTACCAGCACAGCAAGGCGGTTTTGGTTGATGCTACAAGGCCAGATCAGTGAATCATCCAGACTGTTGCCACTCCAACTACTGAAAAGGCTGCTGCCCATCTTCGGGAACCACACGTTTGTCTGGCATCTCAGCAGATACCCCTCCATTCTGGTTGCACCTACGGTACGGTTATCTGTATTGCTGAGGCACGCAAGCCTCCGCAACAACGGCAAGATACTCACAATCAGTGAGTAACAAATCCAAATATTCGTACCAAAAGGTGTAATGCTCCTTAAAAAATGTGGATGATACCCTGCATTATAAGTGATATCACAGCAATCAATGCAGCAAACCTATGCAGCAGCAAATCAACATAAATCACCGCCTTCTAGAACAAACGATTCCCGAGATATGGTTCGTGAGCAAGTGCTCATGAAACCTGTAGTAGGTATTAGTTGTGCAGTAAAGTATTTTAAAATGAATTAAAAACACTTACAGTCATCCAGAATCAACGAAAAATAGATCAAATTAAATAGAAAACTCCAAACAACAACTTTCCACAAAAAAATAAAATCAAAATGTTATATTCACACCACTTTTTGTGGTCCCACTAAATAAGCAGCAACACTGGCACGCCAGTCAGGCTACTGATGTCAAATCGAAAGACACCTCCCACCTCCACTCGCGCCATCCCATCCTTCGACTCTAATGGAGTTATTACAGGAACCTGAGTTGGCGTTCTGACTTTAAGCGTTTCTTCAGAACAAAAGGAACGCCATGTGGGGCTTCTGGAACTTTCGTTGGGCTGTTACAGAGAAATGATTCTTGCTGACTGGAGCAACTGCTGGGGAGTTGGACGTCAAAAGGAAAAAAAAAAAAAAAAAACTGGTGTGTATAGTCAACACATGTGAGCAATGGTGATGCATTCATTAAACGCAAGCAGCTGGCGCTAGACGATGGTTTCGTGTGTCATTATGAGGATTGCTCTTATCATTGTGAGAATCTATCCTCAAAGATATGCAGGAGGCGACAAAGACATTGGTTGCAGATAAATCACATCCCTCTATGATAGCACAAAATCCGTCGGGAAATAAGTGATGAACTTTCCTTCTGAGGTAAATTCAGTCTTACTCTGAGCTTATAATACCACTGCGTTCCCGCAGTTCCGTCAAAACCTGGAAAGTTTAACATATTACTAAAATATAATTGATAGTCTCTGAAAAGAGGAAGTGAGAGGAAATTCGACTATCAACCCGCCAATCTCTTTTTCCACAATGTAGCTTACGGTAACGTTTTCGTCCCAAAACGCAAAACAACAAATATGTTTAGTATTTCAGCTCGCTTGAAATTGAAAAAAATTTCAATGTTAATGTGTGCATCTTACCTACTGCGTGAATTTGAAGGAAGCCCTATGGTAAGGGGCGAGTCTGAAAAATCCTGTGAATGGCCTCAGAAACTAACGGAAGCAAGAGTTGCAAACAAAATACGTTTACTTGTCTTCGCATTAATCACCATTTTTTACAACACAGTTCTAACATCGGCTGTAAAACTGTTGGAATCAGTCTGCAAAGGCGTCTTGTGGAATCGCTCGGAGGTCCGTGGTCACGTGTTGTGGGATATCCATTACCTCTGCGAAGCGTAAGCATTTCAGGTCCTAATTTAAGGAGGGGAAACAAAAAGAAGTCTGCCGGCGCCAAATCTGGAGAATAAGGAGGGTGCTGAAGAACAGTCACCTTGCGTTGAGCGAGGAAGTCGAGCATGCAAATCAGATGGCCGTTGTCGTGGAGAAAATTCCACTATCCACTACGGTACAGCTCTGACTGAACCCAGCGGCATGCGCTGCAGCAGCCCTTTCAGAAATTCCTCGTAAACTTCACAGTCTGACCTTCGGATGGAAATTCATGATGCATCAAACCCTTACTGTTGAAAAAGGCGATCAACATCGTCTTAACCCCGGAATACCGGCGCATTTTCAGTAACATGTTTTACCAGGGGGTGAGAGGTACTTTATGCCACCTTAAAAAAAAGAAAATTTGTTAATTGTTGTTGGCTTACACTAACAAAAGACTTTAAACGATGTACTGATGCGCAAGTGCACTCCAGAACTTACGCGTACTATCAGGGGGGACTGAGTGGAAAGGGGGGGGGGTTAGTTGATGACCACGAAAAAATAAATTTTAAAGTACAAACTTCCTTCATTATTAACTTTCTTTGGCAACATACTTTTTAAGAGATACCGATGTTTAGAGTCCTGAACACGAAAATTTGAATGAGACATTCAACGTGAAAATTCATGTCTACTAATGAGATTAAATTTATGGGTTAGATGTAACTGAAAAAAATCACAATATTTATGTAATCTGGTGGTTGACTTCATTAGAAACTATAAATACTTTTCAAAATTTTATAACATACAGTAGCTGAGTATATTACAGTATTTTCAAAAAGTAAGCACAGAGTACGTCCCTCCCCCTCCCCTTGATACCACAAGGGTTAATCTGGATTTTGTCAGCCGACTTCTTTTGGGAGGTGGGGAACACTATGAACACAATGCCACTGACTGGCCCTCGGTATTCTCATCGTATTGGTAGCAGCAGGCCTCATCTCTGAATGACGGTTTTCAAAAACTGTGGATTCCAGTCAGACACGTCGATGAAATCTCCAAACGTTTCCATACTAGTTTGCTTCTCTTCGTGTGTCAGCGTGTGCGGCACAAATCGAACACAGCTCTTTCAGCTTTTCAAATGTTCATGAACAACACTGCTTACATGTCTTTGCTCATCTTCAAATCTTCTGCTACCATTCTCAAAGACCGCCGCCGACCATCCGCAAGCATCCGTCACCTTGTTTGCTGTTGCTTCATATTGCGCGTATTGAAGGTCGACCCGAACGCCACTTACCCTCTACACTTCCCTTTTGTCTCCAAAAGGTTTAAACCACTCATAGCCACGAATTTTACTCACTGTTTCAACATAGCACACCCGTAAAAACATATCTATATCTACATCTACATACATACTCCGCAATCTGCCAAACGGTGCGTGGCTGGGGGTACCTCGTACCACAACTATCATCTTCTCTGCCTGATCCACTCCCAAACAGAACGCGGGAAAAATGACTGCCTATATGCCTCTGTACGAGCCCTAATCTCTCTTATCTTATCTTTGTTGTCTTTCTGCGAAATATCAGTTGGCGGCAGTAAAATTATACTGCAGTCAGCCTGAAATGCTGGTTCTCTAAATTTCCTCAGTAGCGATTCACGAAAACGCCTCCTTTCCTCCAGAGATTCCCACCCGAGTTCCTGAAGCAAATGGTTCAAATGGCTCTGAGCACTATGGGACTCAACTGCTGTGATCATTAGTCCCCTAGAACTTAGAACTACTTAAACCTAACTAACCTAAGGACATCACACACATCCATGCCCGAGGCAGGATTCGAACCTGCGACCGTAGCAGTCGCACGGTTCCGGACTGCGCGCCTAGAACCGAGAGACCACCGCGGCCGGCTTCCTGAAGCATTTCCGTTAACACTCGCGTGATGATAAAGCCTACCAGTAACAAATCTAGCAACCCGCCTCTGAATTACTTCTATGTCCTCCCTCAATCCGACCTGATAGGGATCCCAAGCGATCGAGCAGTACTCAGATGAACCACGTCTTCCCAAAATTCTACCAATGAACCGAAGACGACTATCCGCCTTCCCCACAACTGCCATTACATGCTCGTCCCACTTCATATCGCTCTGCAATGTTACGCCCAAATATTTAATCGACGTGACTGTGTCAAGCGCTACACTACTAATGGAGTATTCAAACATTACGGGATTCTTTTTCCTATTCATCTGCATTAATTTACATTTACCTATATTTAGAGTTAGCTGCCATTCTTTACACCAATCACAAATCCTGTCCAAGTCATCTTGTATCCTCCTATAGTCACTCAACGACGACACCTTCCCGTACACCACAGCATCATTAGCAAACAGCCGCACATTGCTAGCCACCCTATCCAAAAGATCATTTATGTAGATAGAAAACAACAGCGGACCTACCACACTTCCTTGGGGCACTCCAGATGATACCCTCACCAGCGATGAACACTCACCATCGAGGACAACGTACTGGGTTCTATTACTTAAGAAGTCTTCGAGCCACTCACATATTTGGGAACCAACCCCATATGCTCGTACCTTAGTTAGGAGTCTGCAGTGAGGCACCGAGTCAAACGCTTTCCGGAAGTCAAGGAATATGGCATCCGTCTGATACCCTTCATCCATGGTTCGCAAGATATCACGTGAAAAAAGGGCGAGTTGCGTTTCGCAGGAGCGATGCTTTCTAAAACCGTGCTGATGCATGGACAGCAACTTCTCTGTCTCAAGGAAATTCATTATATTCGAACTGAGAATATGTTCGAGAATCCTGCAACAAACCGATGTTAAGGATATTGGTCTGTAATTTTGAGGATCCGTCCTTCTACCCTTCTTATGTACAGGCGTCACCTGCGCTTTTTACCATGAATCTCCGTCACCGTTTCCTCTAATTTGAAGCAAAACTTGATTTCAACGCGTTGCTCTGTTTTGCGCTCCACTGCCGTCAGTTCTGACACTACTTCGTTAGCTTGCTTCACTTCGGTGATTTGCACGACAGGAGGCGTTTGTGAACATGTTTCTCAGTGTGTATGCGCGGCAGCCTCATTCTAACTAGCGCTGTTTTTAAAGTACACTGAGGTGACAAAAGTCATGGGGTACCTTCTAAGCCGGCCGCGGTGGTCTAGCGGTTCTAGGCGCGCAGTCCGGAACCGCGCGGCTGCTACGGTCGCAGGTTCGAATCCTGCCTCGGGCATGGATGTGTGTGATGTCCTTAGGTTATTTAGGTTTAAGTAGTTCTAAGTTCTAGGGGACTGATGACCACAGATGTTAAGTCCCATAGTGCTCAGAGACATTTGAACCATTTTTGTACCTTCTAAAATCGTGTCGGACCTCCTTTTGCCCGGCGTACTGCAGCGACTATACACGGCATCAACTCAACAAATCGTTGAAAGTCCCTTGCAAAAATATTGAGCTAAGCTGCCCCTAAAGCCGTCCATAATTCTTGAAGTGTTGCCAGCGCAGAATTTTCTGCACGAACTAACCTCTCGATTACGTCCCATAAATGTTCAATGGGATTCATGCCAGGCCATCTGGCTGGCCAAATAATTCGGTTGAAATGTCCAGAATGTTCAAACCAGTCGCGAACTATTGTGGCCCGGTGAGATGGCGCATTGTCATCCACAAAACTTCCACTGTTGTTGGGGAACATGAAGTCCCTGAATGGCTAAAAATTGTCTCTGAATGGCCGAACACAACCATTTTAAGTCCATGATAGGTTCAGTTGGACCAGAGGACACAGTGTATTCCATATAATCACAGCCCACACCATTACGGAGCCACCACCATCTTGGACAGCGTCTTTTTGACAGCTTAGGTCCATGGCTTCGTGGGTTCTGCGCCCTACCATCAGCTGTTACCAACTGAAATTGAGGTTCATCTGGCCAGGCAACGGGTTTCAAATCGCCTATGATCCAACCGATATGGCCACGAGCCCAGTAGGGGCGCTGCAGGTGATGTCCTGCTGCTAGCAAATGCACTACCGTCGATCGTCTGCTGCCATAGCCTGGTAACGCCACATTTCACCGCACTGTCCTAACGCACACATTTGTCGTACGTCCCACATTGATTTCTGCGGCTATTTCAAGCAGTGCTGCTTGTTTGTTCGCACTGGCAAAAACCGCTGCATTCGGTCGTTAAGGCCGTTGGCCGCTGCGTTGTCCGTGGTGAAAGATAATGCCTGAAATATGGTATTCCAGGCACGTTCTTGACACTGAGGGTCTCAGAATACTGAATTCCTTTAAGGATTTCCGAAACAGAATGTCCCATGTGTCTAGATCCAATTGGTACTCCGCGTTCAGGGCTGTTAATTCTCGTCGTGCGGTCATAATCAAGTCGGAAACTTTTTCAAATGAATCATCTGAGCACAAATGACAGCTATCCCAAATGATGCAGAGATCTTTTGTAAGCGATGCTACCGCCATCTGTACATGCGCAAATCGCCAACCAGTGATATTTGTCACCACAGTGGCCAACCTTCTAAGGAGCACCTTGTCTTACCAATTATTTAATAATTTTTGTTTTCAAACACCGTCTTAATGGATAAATTATCGTTTCTAGTAAGCACTCGTTTTAACATCATTATTCGTGGAAACTTTTCTGCTCATAAAAGAAAACGGAAGCAACCGTCCATCAGCACGTATATCACATTGCTCACGGCGAGGGACCGATGCAGGGGAAAGAGTGTTGCAGCAGTACATGTATCTCACTTTTTTTAAATTTTTTTTAACAGTCCAGTTAATTTTGTCGCCCGTCCGCTGCTGTCCGCTCCTATCTATCAGCAGCACATAAATCTGAGGATTGTGTCGGCGAAAGTTCCACGGAAAAGGCCGATGAGCGACTGCAGAGAGCGGCGCGGCGCGGCCGGGGTAGAGAAGAGCAGAATATTGTGCCGGGCGCCGTGACTGAATTTCTGGCCGCGGGTGAGAAATGTGCTTTAGGCGGATAGAGCGAGTGCTGCGCGGCGCGGCGCAGTTTTAAATCAGTAACGACTTTCATTATCAGGTTCACGGTCGAGTGGCGGTCACGGAGCCTCTCAGGCCTGCTGCCGGCGTCGCTCTGTGATGTATTATGCCCGCTGCAGAGGCGCCCGGCCCTGCAAGGGCGCAGATAATTTGTACCGCCGCTGGCTGGCGACTCCGGTTGCCGGCACGCCACCACCTATTGTAGGGGATTCTCCACTGAATACGTCACGACACGCACGTCCGTACGCCGAACTTATCCGTTAATTATCAGTGAAATTCACCAAAAGCCGGATAATTCAGGTCGCATTTTATTTTACACTGAAGAGCCAAAGCAACTGGCACACCTCCCTAATAACGTGTAGGGCCCACGCGAGCACGCAGGAGTGCCGCAACACGACGTGGCATAGACTCGACTAATGTCTGAAGTACTGCTGGAGGGAATTGACACCATGCTTCCTGCAGGGCTGTCCGTAAATCTGGAAGACTACAAGAGGGTGGAGATCTCTTCTGAACAGCATGTTGCAAGACCTCCCAGATATGCTCAATAATGTTCATGTCTGCGGAGTTGGGTGGCCAGCGGAAGTGTTTAAACTCAGAAGAGTGTTCCAGGAGCCACTCCGAAGCAATTCTGGATCTGTGGGGCCAGCAGGTGTGTCTGAGCGGTTCTAGGCGCTTCACTCTGGAACCGCGCGACCGCTACGGTCGCAGGTTCGAATCCCGCCTCGGGCATGGATGTGTGTGATGTCTTTAGGTTAGTTAGGTTTAAGTAGTTCTAAGTTCTAGGGGACTGATGACCTCAGATGTTAAGTCCCATAGTGCTCAGAGCTATTTGAACCATTTGAATCTGTGGGGCAACGCATTGTTCTGCTGGAATTACACAAGTCCGTCGGTTCAAATGACTCTGAGCACTATGGGACTTAACATCTGTGGTCATCAGTCCGTTAAACTACTGAAACCTAACTAACCTAAGGACACCACACACATCCATGCCCGAGGCAGGATTCGAATTTGCTACTGTAGCAGTAGCGCGGTTCCGGACTGAAACGCCTAGGACAGCTCGGCCACAGCGGACGGCGAGGATGCAGGTAATCAGATTGGATGCTTACGTACGTGTCACCTGTCAGAGTCGTATTTAAACATATCAGGGGTCCCACGTCACTCCAACTGCACACGCCCTACACCATTACAGAGCCGCCACCAGCTTGAACAGTCCCCTGCTTACATGCAGGGTCCATGGATTCATGACGTTGTCTCCATACCCGTACACGTCCATCCACTCGACAAAATTTGAAACGAGACTCGTACGATCAGGCAACATATTTCCAGTCATCAACAGTCCATTGGCGGTGTTGACGCGCCCAGGCGAGGCGTAAGGCGTTATGTCGTGGAGTCATCGACGGTGCACGAGTGGGCCTTCGGCTCCGAAAGCCCATATCGATGAAGTTTCGTTGAATATTTCGCACGCTGACACTTGTTGATGGCCCAGCATTGAAATCTGCAGCAATTTGCGGAAGGGTTGCACTTCTGCCACACTGAACTATCTTCTTCAGTCGTCGTTGGTCCAGTTCTTGCACGATCTTTTTCCGGCCGCAGAGATGTCGGAGATTTGATGTTTTACAGGAGTCCTGATATTCACGGTATACTTGTGAAACGGTCGTACGGGAAATATCCCCACTTCATCGCTGCATCGGATATGCTGTGTCCCATCGCTCGTGCACCGATTATAACACGACGTTCAAACTCACTTAAATCTTGATAACATGCCTTTGTAGCAGCAGTAACAGATCTAATAACTGCGCCACTCCACCAGTTTCTTTGGCGCTTCAGTGTATTTTGACTACCAATTTCGGCTTTCCTTTGTCCGTCTTCAGGCCCTGCCTAATAGAAGTGCACACTTGTAGTGTATTTCACGGTGTACTAAACAAGCTTTACAGAAAGTGACGGGTAATCATAAAAGCATTTAAAGCTACAAAACGAAAGTAGTGGCGGTAAAACAAATCTCTATGTACATCCATCACAATAGAATAACCATGTGTACATATTTGTCAGTCATGAAACTATTTAATATGAAGGATTTATAAGAGAACACGCAAAAACATTAAAGGATCAGAACTAGACAGTATACAACCAGGAGAACCGCCGAACAAAGCTTGCCAATTTCTTTTTTTTTTTAATAAAAATTCTACATGATTCTTACATATGAGGAACCCCCTAGTATATATAAGGACATATCCTCATTTAAAGTAAAATGTAACACTCTAATCATGTGCATATTTACGGCCTAGGTACCATCACAGCCGGTGCTACAATTAATTGTCACGCTATCAAAGTACAACTTGACGCAAAAGCCAACGGCAGATGACATATCAAGAGAAAAACGCAATGCAAAGAGCACGCTAAGAATGTTCAAAAATATCTTGTGAGCCTATGTTATACAACAAATCGAAGTAAAAGGATATGATATGGTGTCCTTTATATCGCTTTAAAACGTCGGCACAACCACGGTGAAACAAACCACCAATGATCTCAAACCCTACTTAACTAAGGGTAGTCCTGCAAGTTCTCAGCCGATAATGACATATTATTTTCCTGGGAGTATAAGCCATTACACTAACGATCTATCTATAAAATGACGAAGCCATCTAACTAATAACAGCACACAGCAAGTTGGGTCAGGATAGGTAGTACGGGTATGGAAAAATCTAAACAGTAGGTGAGTGTGCGAAGAATAACATAACATCAAAGTTTAAGATCACTAAGTAAGTAACGTGCTTGCGCACCGAAGGGGCGCCGACTGCGCGAGAAAAAGGGTGCATTAACTGGAATGACATTAGAAAGTGCTCTTGAGTGAATAATAAGGCATAGCCAGTAACGTAGTAGCCCAAGACAATGAAAGAAAGTGTTGGTGCAAGACCAAATACGCATAGAGTCTCAAGCCGACTACGTTTCACAATGGTATCCCATAAACTCAAAAACTACAACTAAAGTCAGGTCGGCATCACACTCCATAAACAACGAAACGCGTATCTGGCAAGAACATCACAGTATTCGCCGTAAGCTGTATGGAGAAGTAGAGGACAACGTTGAAACGGCGATAAACCATCCGAATCCTAACCTTAGCCATCAGATGCAGTCAACAAGTATCCAATTTCCCACAAATAATCTGAGGAATTTATCAAGTTGGGTCTAAAAATAAATGGCTAAAAAGCGGTATGCTAACAATAGATAACAGCAGATCACACCATACGGAATCAGTAAAAAACTTCATTGTCCTAGGTATAAAAGTTAATGGTATAAAAGTTGTCCGTTAACGGTACAGGCAGGTAGCAAGGGCGGAAGCGTTGAAGTCAGCTGTATCATACGTTGGCTTGACCAGTGGCATTTGCCGTGTTGCGTTATGTGCGCGCAACTGCACATAGGAAAAAAAAAAAAGAAAACTGAAAATAACTCATTGTCTGATACAGTCACACAAATCTCAACCGAAACGACCGGTTTTGGCTGACATCGCCTATCCTGAGATCTACACCGTCAACTCAAATTAACCCTCCGCTGGCACGTTGGAAAAGTTACATGACTTGGCACTTGGACTCTTTCAAGACCCCAATTCGTTTGAAGAATGGGCTCTGAGCACTATGGGACTTAACATCTATGGTCATCTGTCCCCTAGAACTTAGAACTACTTAAACCTAACTAACCTAAGGACATCACACAACACCCAGTCATCACGAGGCAGAGAAAATCCCTAACCCTGCCGGGAATCGAACCCGGGAGTGGGAAGCGAGAACGCTACCGCACGACCACGAGCTGCGGACCCAATTCGTTTGACTGGACCACTTTGTTTATTGTTGGGTTATGCCATTATTTCCTTGCTATAACATCAAATTGTTATATTCCACACTGGAAAGAAAATGAAAACTTCAGTACAATGAAATGCCATATTTAGCAGGCTTGCTTTTCATGTATTGTCGAAATGGACATTTACCTCCAAACGCGACCAGATGTTCATCAGCAGTTATGTCAAAGCCTGGTCTGTGTATGGAAGAAATCTGTGAAATGAACATATCTCAGATGTTTCTAAATGCAGGTAATTCATCATGACTCCTACGATCTTCCCTTGTTTCCTTATTGTCAAATCTGAGAAAACGTGTGATTCCTTGAAACCTTTTTAGGCGCATTGTTGCTCTGAAAATAGGCCTGCCATGTTCTTCCTTCCACTGTTCACTCAAGCCCTCCCTGCCTGATCCGTATTGGCTCTCGTAGATACAAGCAAACCAATATACACCTCTCATTCTTCCGCATCTAGTTCCTTCCATACCTTAGGTATAATCTTCATTCCACTTTTTGTACACTCGCCTAGCCTCTCTGTTAGTTTCCCTTACCACGACGGACATTATTTGTGGGATAATTAGGAGCTTCAGGGCTTCTTTTATTGGACTGGAGCGTACCACTTTCGGACCAGGTTTATCACGAATTATATTACGAGGTGGAGTTTGGCACTTAGTTGGAGGCTCTTTGTACCAAATCACTCTATTTTTTCCAATTACATAGTCACCATTACATAGTGTTGCCATTACATAGTCACATCATCATCACTGTGAATGACGTCATCTACATTATCTTCCTCTTCCATTACATCACTGCCTCCCTCCTCTTCACTATCTGAGGGCAAGTATTAATCATCATTCAGATCAGAAATACTTCCATTATCGACATCAGCATCATCCCACATCTGAAGAAAAATCTTATCAGCTTCCTCAGCCCAAAGAAGTTTTCCGTCAGCCTTATACAAAAAATTAATCCTGTATTTTAATTCTAACCTAAGTTATAAGAAAATAGTTTTTCCTAGAGTTCCCAGAGTGAACAGATATTCCTTCCTTTTTATGAATAATATCAGACATGTATGCAAAACTGTAAGATTTAAAAACAAATACTGTGCTTACCTAATAAAGCCAGCCATCATCTATTTCCCTCGGATCAACAACGCTGTCTGAAGCTTAACACTTGAGTAACCTTCATTCTTAATAAGTTGTGCCAACTTCAGCCATTTTCTGGCAACACTGAGTCATTTAAACCAGCCGGGTCTTTGAAGACCCCAAGTGCCCATTTTCGTCGGTTCCTAAACTGTCATAGATTAAAGAAATATTTAATTAATGGTATTTCTGCATAGTAGTCATTTAGATCAGAACTAAGAGAGAGAGATGTCAGGTACCATGAGCGTTGCAGGTCCAGTAAATAATGAAGTGGACGAAGTGTAATTGGTATGGGATATCAAAAGACCCCAGGTGTCCAGCAGAGGGTTAATGGTGACCACCTGTCAAAAGTCTGAATAACCACGTTTTGCTGAGCGGACCGCTGCGAGCCGCATAGGAAGAGGGTCAGTGAGCTTCTGGGTAATACCGACATGGATGTGCAGCCATGCCAACTCCAGTACCGTGACAGGTGCGCTGTTTCTCGGTTGAGGATCCATGAAGCGAACAGCGCGATCGAGGTAGTCCCATAGGTTCTCGATTTGGTTTTAAAAAATGGTTCAAATGGCTCTAAGCACTATGAGACTTAACATCTGAAGTCATCGGTCCCCTAGACTTAGAACTAAGTAAACCTAACTAACCTAAGGACATCACTCACGTCCATGCCCGAGGCAGGAATCGAACCTGTGACCGGAGTAGGCACGTGTTTCCGGACTGAAGCGCCTAGAACCGCTCGGCCACCCTGGCCGGCAATGAACAGCAGTCAGCATGGGTGTATGAAGCAGGTGGCTGCTCAGATGCGGTCAGTTGCTCGCTATTTGCCCGCACATACCCTCCACAGCGACATCGTTCACCCTATCTTCTTTGTTCTATGGTGCACCATAATTGTCTCGGCACAGTCTTTGGATAGCGCCATTTTGCCATGCACGGTGTACCTTAACCACAGCAGCACGTGAAAAGTTTAAAAACTTAGATATTTCGGAAATGCTTCCACCCTTGGCCTGAAACTAATGGTCATGCCCTTACTTTTGTACGTCAGACAAATCGCTCCGTTTCCGCATTATGACAACGACTGCACCGTTTCCCGTCTCTCTCCACCCCCGTCGCCCCCCCCCCTTCCTCAACACGCTTTACATACCCTCTACTGCTCGACTGTTAGTGCTGTCGCCCGCCGCCTTTGAGTGGTTCTTGCATTTTGGCGTCCAACTTAGAGGTCACATTAAGTCACACTAATGTGAGTAGGCTGTGTATAAGGCAAACAAATAAAAAAAATGAACGAGGACTGATGCATACTACCTCAAAATTAAAATACACTAAAATAATGTGACATCATATAATAAAATACATCCCATGACTCAATCTCCCCACTGTGAAAACCACGTTGCCAATTACCATACGAGTATTCCGCCTGACAAAAAAAGTGAAGTACGCAGAAGAGATGAGAAAAGGAAATGCGCCTTCGTGGGTTGAGACTGTACGTCATTCCTTTTTATTTCAGTGATTGGAAAACAGAGCGAAATTTACACAGAACTCGTCAGTATGACCCGTCTTATCTTGCCGCTGATATCCTGGATACCAGCACAGGGACAAATTCCACGTCCGAGATGGTCCCACACACGTTTTTCACCCGGGACAGATCCTGGGGTCTTGCTGACCACGAGAGTACCCCAACATCATGCACACAGTTCGCAGAGACATGTACCATGCGTGGGCGAGCGTTGTCCTGTCCAAAAACGGTACCACGATACTGTCGGCTGAGAAGTAGCACATGAGGAGGCAGGATGTCCGTCAACTAGTACCACAGCTGCCCTGAAGTCACAGCCGATGATTTCCCACGCGATAACAACAGAAGTAACACCGATGTGCCTCCCCAGAATACTGGAAGAATGAAACCTCTCCCCATGTGCTGACACACTCGCCGGCGATGGTCATATGGAGCAGCCCACAACCACGATTCATCGCTGAACACAATCCAACGTCATTCATCAGTATTCTGTGCTCCTGGTCACGGCACCACTCCAAACGCAGCCGTTTGTGTTGTGGTGTTAAAGGCTGCCTACACATGGGACAGTAGTTCCCTAGTTCGGCTGCTGCTCATCCCAGACCTATGGTGATGGATGAATACTGCGGGAAGTCCAATACTTGTTCTCGGAGGGCAGGCACAGTTGTTAATGGGTTATTGGTTCACAATACGGTGATCTTCCCTCGTGGTGGTTAGACGTGGTCGATCGGAACCTTGATGACGAGTATGCCTGACTTCACGTTCCCACGCAGTCCAGCACAGGGCCACTGCCACATCTGAATGTCCAGCAACTCTGGATGTGGTACGATGCGACCAGCGGGCCTAATGGAGGTACACAATTAGCCCCTTTCAAACTTTGTCAGAAGTGGATATCGCTGTCTCTCACGAGCACACAGCATCTTCGTGTCCTTCACACTGATCACTCAACATTTGGCGCTATCGACCTCCCTTAAATACCGTACCAGGCCTGGTAACAATACTAAACACGAACGACGCTAATACACTCTGCAGGCCATTCTATCAGTCAGAGAGAAATGCAACTCTAATCATTTATATACTCCCCGATGGTGAGAATCCGCACTAAGCTTCACTGACACCCGACGAAATTTTCTAGGGGCTTCACTTTTTTGCCAGACAGCGCACACGAGGATGTTCCCGTATTGAAAATATAAACCCCTGGAGGGCTACTGAAAAACTATTCATGTAGATCTGATAATGGCCCATGTCGGTCGAAATCGGTCATTTCATTTGGACATTAGTGCGAGTGTGTCGGACAATGAATTATCTTCAGACAACGAATCACTTTGGTCTCCAGCTCTATTAAAATGTTTTTTTCCTGAAAAAAACATTGAGGGTGCGAAATTTGCTTCTATGTTACTTTCTGGAATCTCGGATAACAGACTGGTCTGTAGCACAGTCCGAGACCTATGTTGGCGTGTGAGCTGCAGAAGCCGACTACTGTGTATCAAGATAATCAACTACGAGGCGCAATCATACAATCTGAATCAACACGTTAAAAAAAAACAGGCTGGGACAATGAAACTTGGTTATTGTGTTACCCCTTCTCTACATATTCGCCTTTCAATGTGACACATTTGTCCCAGCGATGGAGTACCTGACGGTGGCTCTGACTGTAGAAATCTCATTTTGGCCAGTCAGGAAACGTTTCACCCCAAGAATCAGCTCGTCATCATTCCAGAAGTAGTAGCCATGCAATTTTTTCTTCTTCCAAGGAAAGAGGAAGAAGTCACTGTGTGCCATGTCGGGAAAATATAGTGGGTAGAAATGAAAAAAGGCCCCTACTAGCACGGCATTCAAGAGTTCAATCGAGGGAAATAAAAAATGGGAGTAAAATAACGTAGCTTGAGCTAGATGTGAATATCCATCATAATGAAACTGAACCTATCACTAGACGTAAATGTCAGGCTGGTGTCGTGCTTATGTAACTTCACATGGCAATCTGGTGATTGAAGACAGCCTGCGTTGGTGGAAGCGCCATCTGGTGGACACGCCCACTTTTTACAAATTCTTAGTCACGATGACGCCATGTGGATCACGAGATAATGCCGCCATCACGTTCTGCGGAGCACTTTCAGTTTCACCATCACAGCGGAAGTAACGACAAACAGTTGCTCCTTACAAAGGCGACGGATGTAATCGTCGACGTTCTAATTTCGACTCTAATTTGGCACCGCAAGTTGAGCTAGACTACTTCATACAAGGATTTCATCGCGAGGAACTTCGCTCCCAGCGCTCTGTTCGACCGTACTTCTGCCTTTTTGTGTAACGGTGGATGCACGTCTAGCTTTTAGTCACCACTGAACAATGCGAGAAGTCTTTCAAATTATGATTCATATTTTACAAACACTGCATTCAAATATCCTCCGCCGAGTGCTTTTGATCTGGAACCAACAAACGCTGCAGCTATTGCGCACTGTTGATTTTTCGACTGAGAATTTTATTCAGGATATTATACAGCCGATCACATGAACTGCTTACCAAGTCAGAAGTCAGGAAACCTAAAGCGACAGTGAACGGTCCCCTAGCACGACACCACGACATTTATCGACCGTTAATTCCGAAAAAACTTCATTCGGTTGTTTGCAACGCAGTGTTCTTATGATCATACTT